>NC_057797.1:145958343-146080493 GCF_018294505.1 Triticum aestivum
CCCCGACCCGCGGCTACATAAACTGGTGCCTCATCGCATGTATCCCCCGTCCCACCGGCGCCCCATGAATCCACCCCCCCGACGCCCCATGCATCCACCGTCCCACCCGACACCCGCCGGAGATGGCGTTCTACCGCGGCAGCGGCAGCGCTGATACGTCTCCAACATATCTATAATTTTTTATTGTTCCATGCTATTATATTATCAACTTTGGATGTTTATGGGCTTTATTATGCACTTTTATATTATTTTTGGGACTAACCTATTAACCCAGAGCCCAGTGCCAGTTTCTATTTTTTCCTTGTTTTAGAGTATCACAGAAAAGGAAAATCAAACGGAGTCCAATTGACCTGAAACTTCACGGAATTTATTGTTGGACCAGAAGAAGCCGACGGAGTATCGGAGATGGACCAGGAGAGTCCCAAGCTGCCCACGAGGGTGGGGGGCGCGCCCACCCCCTGGGCGCGCCCCCTGCCTCGTGGACAGCCCGAAGATCCACCGATGTACTTCTTCCGCCTATATATATCCATATACCCTAAAAACTTTGGGGAGCACAATAGATCGGGAGTTCCGCCGCCAGAAGCCTCTGTAGCCACCGAAAGCCAATCTAGACCCGTTCCGGCACCCTGTCGGAGGGTGAATCCCTCTCCAGTGGCCATCTTCATCATCCCGGTGCTCTCCATGATGAGGAGGGAGTAGTTCTCCCTCGGGGCTGAGGGTATGTACCAGTAGCTATGTGTTTGATCTCTCTCTCTCTCTCTCTCTCTCGTGTTCTTGAGGTGGTACGATCTTGATGTATCGCGAGCTTTGCTATTATAGTTGGATCTTGTGATGTTTCTCCCCCTCTACTCTCTTGTATGGATTGAGTTTTCCCTTTGAAGTTATCTTATCGGATTGAGTCTTTAAGGATTTGAGAACACTTGATGTATGTCTTGCGTGGGATACCCATGGTGACAATGGGGTATTCTATTGCTCCACTTGATGTATGTTTTGGTGATCAACTTGCGGGTTCCGCCCATGAACCTATGCATAGGGGTTGGCACACGTTTTCGTCTTGACTCTCCGGTAGAATCTTTGGGGCACTATTTGAAATACTTTGTATTGGTTGAATAGATGAATCTGAGATTGTGTGATGCATATCGTATAATCATACCCATGGATACTTGAGGTGACATTGGAGTATCTAGGTGACATTAGGGTTTTGGTCGATTTGTGTCTTAAGGTGTTATTCTAGTACGAACTCTATGATAGATTGAACGGAAAGAATAGCTTCATGTTATTTTACTACGGACTCTTGAATAGATCGATCAGAAAGGATAACTTTGAGGTGGTTTCGTACCCTACCATAATCTCTTTGTTTGTTCTCCTCTATTAGTGACTTTGGAGTGACTCTTTGTTGCATGTTGAGGGATAGTTATATGATCCAATTATGTTATTATTGTTGAGAGGACTTGCACTAGTGAAAGTATGAACCCTAGGCCTTGTTTCCACGCATTGCAATACCGTTTACGCTCACTTTTATCATTAGTAACCTTGCTATTTTTATAGTTTCAGATTACAAAAACCTATATCTACCATCCATATTGCACTTGTATCACCATATCTTCGCCGAACTAGTGCACCTATACAATTTACCATTATATTGGGTGTGTTGGGGACACAAGAGACTCTTTGTTATTTGGTTGCAGGGTTGCTTGAGAGAGACCATCTTAATCCTACGCCTCCTACGGATTGATAAACCTTAGGTCATCCACTTGAGGGAAATTTGCTACTGTCCTACAAACCTCTGCACTTGGAGGCCCAACAACGTCTACAAGAAGAAGGTTGTGTAGTAGACATCAAGCTCTTTTCTGGCGCCGTTGCCAGGGAGGTTAGCGCTTGAAGGTATATCTTTAGATATTGCAATCGAATCTTTTTGTTTCTTGTTTTAGCACTAGTTTAGTTTATAAAAGAAAAATACAAAAAAATGGAATTAAGGGTACCTCATATGCTTCATATTTTTAATGTCTTTTGTGAAAATAAGGATTCGGATAATTGTGCCAAACTGTTAGAAGAAGAATGCATTAGAATGTTTGGCACTAAATCTTTGTATGATGAGCATTATTGCAATGTTGTTAGTATGAATTCCTTGAATATCCATGATGCTAATGATATGCAAAGCCACAAGCTTGGGGAAGCTATGTTTGATGAAGATGATATTTTTTGTGCCCCAAGTTTTGATGAGCAAATCTATTATAATGAAAGCATGCCTCCTATTTATGATGAATATATTGATGAAAGTGTATTTGAAGAGGTCATGACTTTATTTAGTGATGAATCCACTATTTCGGAAGAGGTTCCAATTGATTATGAGAACAAAGTTGCTATCTATGATGATTACTGTGATGACATGTATGCTATAAAGAATAATGATAACCATGAAACTTGTCATCATGATTTTAGTTTTCAATTGGATTATGCCTCACATGATAGTTATTTTGTTGAGTTTGCTCCCACTACTATTCATGAGAAGAAGTTTGCTTATGTGGGGAGTAATAAAAATTCTATGCTTGTGCATCATGAAAATAGTGCTTTATGTGATAGTTATATTGTTTAATTCATTAATGATGCTACTGAAAATTATTATGATGGAGGAATATATGCTTGTAGGAATTGCAATAGTATCAAGTGTCCTCTCTATGTGCTTAAAATCTTGAAGCTATGCTTATTTTGCTTTCCTATGCTAATTGATTCTTGTTCCCATAAATTTTTTGCTCATAAAATCCCTATGCATAGGAAGTGGGTTAGACTTAAATGTGCTAGTAATATTCTTTATGATGGTCTCTTTATGTTACAATTCTTATCTTTTATGTGAGCATCGTTGAAATCATCATGCCTAGCTATGGGCGTTAAACGATAGCGCTTGTTGGGAGGCAACCCAATTTTATTTTTATTCCTTGCTTTTTGTTCCTATTTAGTGATAAATTAATCATATATACTCTGTTATGATTGATTTTTTATGTTTTAATTAGTGTTTGTGCCAAGTAGAACCGTTGGGAAGACTTGGGGAAAGTCTTTGCGATCATGCTGTAAAAAACAGAAACTTTAGCGCTCACGATAATTGATGCCATTTTTTATTGGAGAGTGATATTTAGTTAATTCTTTTTGAAAATGATTAATAGATAAATTCTTCAAGTCCAGCAATTTATTTGAGAATTTTATGAGTTCCATAAGTATACGTTTGATCCAGATTACTACAGACTGTCCTGTTTTTGACAGATTCTGTTTTCGATGTGTTGTTTGCTTATTTTGATGAATCTATGAGTAGTATCGGAGGGTATGAACCATATATAAGCTGGAATACAGTAGATATTACACCAATATGAATTTAGAATGAGTTCACAACAGTACCTAAGTGGTGATTTATTTTCTTATACTAACGGAGCTTACGAGTTTTCTGTTAAGTTTTGTGTTGTGAAGTTTTCAAGTTTTGGGTAAAGATTCGATGGACTATGGAATAAGGAGTGTCAAGAGCCTAAACTTGGGGATGCCCAAGGCACCCCAAGGTAATATTCAAGGACAACCAAAAGCCTAAGCTTGGGGATGCCCCGGAAGGCATCCCCTCTTTCGTCTTCGTTCATCGGTAACTTTACTTGGAGCTATATTTTTAGTTACCACATGATATGTGTTTTGCTTGGAGCGTCATTTTATTTTATTTAGTTTTGCTTGCTGTTTGAATAAAATACCAAGATCTGAAATTCTTAAATGTTAGAGAGTCTTCACATAGTTGCATAATTATTCAACTACTCATTGATCTTCACTTATATCTTTTGGAGTAGTTCGTCATTTCCTCTAGTGCTTAACTTATATCTTTTTAGAGCACGGTGGTGGTTTTATTTTATAGAAATAATTGATCTCTCATGATTCACTTATATTATTTTTAGAGTCTTTTAGAACAGCATGGTAATGTGCTTTGGTTATGAATTTAGTCCTAATATGATGGGCATCCAAGAGGGATATAATAAAAACTTTCATGTAAAGTGCATTGAATACTAAGAGAAGTTTGATACTTGATAATTGTTTTGAGATATGGAGATGTTGACATTAGAGTCATGCTAGTTGAGTAGTTGTGAATTTGAGAAATACTTGTGTTGAAGTTTATGATTCCCGTAGCATGCACGTATGATGAACCGTTATGTGACGAAGTCGGAACATTATTTATTTATTTATTGTATTCCTTATGAGTGGCGGTCGGGGAAGAGCGATGGTCTTTTCCTACCAATCTATCCCCCTAGGAGCATGCGCGTAGTACTTTGTTTCAATAACTAATAGATTTTTGCAATAAGTATGTGAGTTCTTTATGACTAATGTTGAGTCCATGGATTATACGCACTCTCACCCTTACACCATTGCTAGCCTCTCTAATACTGCACACCTTTCGCCGGTATCATACACTCACCATATACCTTCCTCAAAACAGCCACCATACCTACCTATCATGGCATTTCCATAGCCATTCTGAGATATATTGCCATGCAACTTTCCACCGTTCCGTTATTATGACACGTTTCATCATTGTCATATTGCTTTGCATGATCATGTAGTTGACATTTTATTTGTGGCAAAGCCACCGTACATAATTCTTTCATACATGTGACTCATGAGTCATTGCACATCCCGGTACACCGCCGGAGGCATTCATATAGAGTCATACTTTGTTCTAGTATCGAGTTATAATCATTGAGTTATAAATAAATAGAAGTGTGATGATCATCATTAATGGAGCATTGTCCCAAAAAAGAGAAAGGCCAAATAAAAAAAGGGGAAGGCCAAAAAAAAGAAAGGGCAAAAAAGGGACAATGCTACTATCCTTTTTTCCACACTTGTGCTTCAAAGTAGCACCATGATCCTCATGATAGAGAGTCTCTTGTTTTGTCACTTTCATATACTAGTGGGAAATTTTCATTATAGAACTTGGCTTGTATATTTCAACAATGGGCTTACTTAAATTCTCTAGGTCTTCGTGAGCAAGCAAGTTGCATGCACACCCACTTAGTTCCTTTTGTTGAGCTCTCATATACTTATAGTTCTAGTGCATCCGTTGCATGGCAATCCCTACTCACTCACATTGATATCTATTAATGGGCATCTCCATAGCCCGTTGATACGCCTAGTTGATGTGAGACCATCTTCTCCCTTTTTGTCTTCTCCACAACCACCATTCTATTCCACATATAGTGCTATGTCCATGGCTCATGCTCATGTATTGTGTGAAGATTGAAAAAGTGTTAGAACACCAAAAGTATGAAACAATTGCTTGGCTTGTCATCGGGGTTGTGCATGATTTAAATACTTTGTGTGGTGAAGATGGAGCATAGCCAGACTATATGATTTTGTAGGGATAACTTACTTTGGCCATGTTATTTTGAGAAGACATAATTGCTTAGTATGCTTGAAGTATTATTATTTTTATGTCAATACTAAACTTTTGTCTTGAATCTTATGGATCTGAATATTCATGCCAAAATGAACATAATTACTTAGAGAAATATGTTAGGTAGCATTCCACATCAAAAATTCTGTTTTTATCATTTACCTACTTGAGGTCGAGCAGGAATTAAGCTTGGGGATGCTGATACGTCTCCAACGTATCTATAATTTTTTATTGTTCCATGCTATTATATTATCAACTTTGGATGTTTTTGGGGCTTTATTATGCACTTTTATATTATTTTTGGGACTAACCTATTAACCCAGAGCCCAGTGCCAGTTTGTTTTTCCTTGTTTTGGAGTATCACAAAAAAGGAAAACCAAACGGAGTCCAATTGACCTAAAACTTCACGGAATTTATTTTTGGACCAAAAGAAGCCCACGGAGTATCCAAGATGGACCAGGAGAGTCCCGGGCTGCCCACGAGGGTGGGGGGCACGCCCACACCCCCTGGGTGCGCCCCTGCCTCGTGGACAGCTCGGAGATCCACCGACGTACTTCTTCCTCCTATATATATCCATATACCCTAAAAACTTCGTGGAGCACAATAGATCGGGAGTTCCGCCGCCAGAAGCCTCCGTAGCCACCGAAAGTCAATCTAGACCTGTTCCGGCACCCTGCCAGAGGGGGAACCCCTCTCCGATGGCCATCTTCATCGTCCCGGTGCTCTCCATGATGAGGAGGGAGTAGTTCTCTCTCGGGGATGAGGGTATGTGGCAGTAGCTATGTGTTTGATCTCTCTCTCTCTCTCTCTCGTGTTCTTGAGGTGATACGATCTTGATGTATCGCGAGCTTTGCTATTATAGTTGGATCTTATGATGTTTCTCCCCCTCTACTCTCTTGTAATGGATTGAGTTTTCCCTTTGAAGTTATCTTATCGGATTGAGTCTTTAAGGATTTGAGAACACTTGATGTATGTCTTGCGTGGGATACCCGTGGTGACAATGGGGTATTCTATTGATCCACTTGATGTATGTTTTGGTGATCAACTTGCAGGTTCCGCCCATGAACCTATGCATAGGGGTTGGCAGATGTTTTCGTCTTGACTCTTCGGTAGAATCTTTGGGGCACTCTTTGAAGTACTTTGTGTTGGTTGAATAGATGAATCTGAGATTGTGTGATGCATATCGTATAATCATACCCACGGATACTTGAGGTGACATTGGAGTATCTAGGTGACATTAGGGTTTTGGTTGATTTGTGTCTTAAGGTGTTATTCTAGTATGAACTCTATGATAGATTGAACGGAAAGAATAGCTTCATGTTATTTTACTACGGACTCTTGAATAGATCGATCAGAAAGGTTAACTTTGAGGTGGTTTCGTACCCTACCATAATATCTTCGTTTGTTCTCCGCTATTAGTGACTTTGGAGTGACTCTTTGTTGCATGTTGAGGGATAGTTATATGATCCAATTATGTTATTATTGTTGACATGACTTGCACTAGTGAAAGTATGAACCCTAGGCCTTGTTTCCACGCATTGCAATACCGTTTACGCTCACTTTTATCATTAGTAACCTTGCTATTTTTATAGTTTCAGGTTACAAAAACCTATATCTACCATCCATATTGCACTTGTATCACCATATCTTCGCCGAACTAGTGCACCTATACAATTTACCATTGTATTGGGTGTGTTGGGGACACAAGAGACTCTTTGTTATTTGGTTGCATGGTTGCTTGAGAGAGACCATCTTCATCCTACGCCTCCTACGGATTGATAAACCTTAGGTCATCCACTTGAGGGAAATTTGCTATTGTCCTACAAACCTCTGCACTTGGCGGCCCAACAACGCCTACAAGAAGAAGGTTGTGTAGTAGACATCAAGTGCTGGCGCCGGGGCCGGCGATGACGACGACGGTGTCCCCGGATCCTGGCCGGAGAGCCTCGACATGCTAGAGACGAAGGAGCTCCACCACCACTGCCTCCTTGTGCCGCCGGGCTGTCATCTGATACGTCTCCAACGTATCTATAATTGTTGATTGCTCCATGCTATGTTATCTACTATTTTGGGCAATATTGGGCTTTATTATCCACTTTTATTTATTTTTTGGACTAACCTATTAACCAGAGGCCCAACCCAGAATTTTTGTTTTTTTGCCTATTTCAGTGTTTCGAAGAAAAGGAATATCAAACGGAGTCGAAACGGAACGAAATCAACTGGAGAAGTTATTTTTGGAAGGAAAGCTACCGGATGGGCTTGGACCCCACGTCAGGAGCCAAGGGAGGTGCTCACGAGGGTGGGGGCGCGCCCCCTGCCTCGTGGGCCCCCCGAAGCTCCACCGACGTACTTCCTGCACCCATATATACTCATGTACCCTAAAACTTCCAGAACAGAGATTAGATCGGGAGTTCCGCCGCCGGAAGCCTCCGTAGCCACCGAAAGCCAATCTAGACCCGTTTCGGCACCCTGCCGGAGGGGGAATCCCTCTCCGGTGGCCATCTTCATCATCCCGGTGCTCTCCATGACGAGGAGGGAGTAGTTCTCCCTCGGGGCTGAGGGTATGTACTAGTAGCTATGTGTTTGATCTCTCTCTCTCTCTCTCTCTCTCGTGTTCTTGAGGTGATACGATCTTGATGTATCGCGAGCTTTGCTATTATATTTGGATCCTATGATGTCCCCCCCTCCACTCTCTTGTAATGGATTGAGTTTCCCCTTTGAAGTTATCTTATCGGATTCAGTCTTTAAAGATTTGAGAACACTTGATGTATGTCTTGTCGTGCGTATCTGTGGTGACAATGGTATACCACATGATTCACTTGATGTATGTTTTGGTGATCAACTTGCGGGTTCCGCCCATGAACCTATGCATAGGGGTTGGCACACGTTTTCGTCGTGATTCTCCGATAGGAACTTTGGGGCACTCTTTGAGGTCCTATGTGTTGGTTGAATAGATGAATCTGAGATTTTGTGATGCATATCGTATAATCATACCCACGGATACTTGAGGTGACATTGGAGTATCTAGGTGACATTAGGGTTTCAGTTGATTTGTGTCTTAAGGTGTTATTCTAGTACGAACTCTAGGGCTATTTGTGACACTTATAGGAATAGCCCAACGGATTGATTGGAAAGAATAACTTTGAGGTGGTTTCGTACCCTACCATAATCTCTTCGTTTGTTCTCCGCTATTGGTGACTTTGGAGTGACTCTTTGTTTCATGTTGAGGGATAGTTATATGATCCAATTATGTTATTATTGTTGAGAGGACTTGCACTAGTGAAAGTATGAACCCTAGGCCTTGTTTCCACGCATTGCAATACCGTTTACGCTCACTTTTATCATTAGTTACATTGTTGTTTTTATATTTTCAGATTACAAAAACCTTTATCTACCATCCATATACCACTTGTATCACTATCTCTTCGCCGAACTAGTGCACCTATACAATTTACCATTGTATTGGGTGTGTTGGGGACACAAGAGACTCTTTGTTATTTGGTTGCAAGGTTGCTTGAGAGAGACCATCTTCATCCTACGCCTCCTACGGATTGATAAACCTTAGGTCATCCACTTGAGGGAAATTTGCTACTGTCCTACAAACGTCTGCACTTGGAGGCCCAACAACATCTATAAGAAGAAGGTTGTGTAGTAGACATCAAGCTCTTTTCTGGCGCCGTTGCTAGGGAGGTTAGCGCTTCAAGGTATATCTTTAGATCTTGCAACCAAGTCTTTTAGTTTCTTGTTTTATCACTAGTTAGTCTATAAAAGAAAACTATAAAAAATGGAATTGAGTTTGTCTCATACGCTTCACCTTTTTAATATCTTTCATGAGTATGATGGAAAGGATAAATGTGCTCAAGTGCTAGAAGAAGAAATCTATAAAATGTTTGGCACTAAATATTCGAATGATGAGCATGATTGCAATGTTGTTAGTATGAATTCTTTGAATATCCATGATACTAATGCTGATTGCACTAGTTATGATGAAAATGTCTCCTATAAACATGTCAATTTTTGTGGAGTGCATTGGGTTTGTAAGTACACACCAAATAGGGAAGACAGATATTGCAAGAGGCATAAATACTTAGAAACTAAGTTGTTGCAAGAAGAGCTAGATGAATGTGCTGAAAATTTAAATTATCTTGGCCATACTTGTGAGCTTTGCAATGAACATGATCATTTCAGTACCCAATGCAAATTGTTTCATGATCGTATCGTGTCCAAAAATTGTGATGACTTGATTTCCCTTGCACATCATAATGAACTTAGTTTGCTTATGTGTTACGAAGAAATGAAACGTATAACTAATTATCTTCCAGAATTTGCCCATTAGAAACTTCTTGGATTTGATCTAGAGGAAATTTATATGTATTGTGCGGTGAATTGTATTGAAAATCCTTATATTGCCAACTACATAAAAAAAGAAAACAAATAGAGGATGGGGATAATACTAATGAAAGGGAAGAGACTTCCCAATATCCTCCTATTATTTCTTATGATGAATCAGGTAATGAGGAGGATCCTCCTATTCAACCAATCTCATTAATAAGGAGCTCCAAAAAGAGGATTGAACCCACACATGATGTGGTGAAGAAGAAGAAAAGAAAAAGGAAGAGAGGTAAAAAGATATCTCCCCAAATAGTGTTGCTCCTATTGCTATTGTGTCTCATGAAAATATAATTGTGGAAGATAATGATACTTCTTATGACCTTGAAATCTTTTTGGCACTTGCTTGGACGAATATGATAATTGCTATACTATTGGTGCTATCCATACTATTAATTATGAGAGTGATTATGCTTATGATATGAAAAGGCCCAAGCTTGGGGATTCTATGTTTGATGAAGATGATGTTTTTGAGAATATATTTGCTGCAATTAATGTTTGTTCCAAGCTTGGGGATGCTACGTTTAATGAAGATGATATTTTTAGTCTCCCAAGTTTTGATATGCAAATTTATAATGATGATAGCATGCCTCCTACTTACGATAATTATTGTAATGATACATATGCTATAAAAAGTAGTGAGGATTATATTTATAAACTTGTCATGATTATGGTTACCCCTTTTCTGAACATTACTCTTTTTAATGTGGAAATAATTTATAGTATCCAAGTCTCTTATGATACTCCCACTATCCCGAATGAGAAGAATTTTGCTTATGTGGAGAGTAATAAAATTTCTATGCTTGTAGATCATGAAAAGAATGCTTTAGGTGCTGGTTATATTTTTGAATTCATTCATGATGCTACTGAAAATTATTATGATGGAGGAACATATGCTTGTAGGAATTGCAATAATATCAAGTTTCCTCTCTATGTGCTTAAAGTTTTGAAGTTATGCTTGTTTTACCCTCCTATGCTAGTTGATTATTGTTCCCACAAGTTGTTCGATCACAAAATCCCTATGCATAGGAAGTGGGTTAGACTTAAATGTTCTACTTCTATTCCTCATGATGCTCTCTTTATGTTACAATTCTTATCTTTTATGTGAGCATCATTGAAATCATCATGCCTAGCTAGGGGCGTTAAATGATAGCGCTTGTTGGGAGGCAACCCAATCCTATTCTTGTTCTTTACTTTTTGTTCCTGTTTAGTAATAAATAATTCATATAGCCTCTATTTAGATGTGGTTTTATGCTTTTAATTAGTGTTTGTGCCAAGTAGAACCTTTGGGAAGACTTGGGGAAAGTCTTGTTGATCATGCTGTCAAAAACAGAAACTTTAGCGCTCACGAGAATTGCTGCCATTTTTTTATTGGAGAGTGGTATTTAGTTATTTCTTTTTGCATATGATTAATAGATAAATTCCTCACGTCCAGCAATTTATTTTATAATTTTTGCAGTTCCATAAGTTTGCGTTAGTTACAGATTACTATAGACTGTTCTGTTTTTGACAGATTCTATTTTCCGTGTGTTGTTTGCTTAGTTTGATGAATCTATGGCTAGTAAAATAGTTTATAAACCATAGATAAGTTGGAATACAGTAGGTTTAACACCAACATAAATAAATAATGAGTTCATTACAATAACTTGAAGTGGTCTTTTGTTTTCTTTCGCTAACGGAGCTTACGAGTTTTCTACTTTAAGTTTTGTGTTGTGAAGTTTTCAAGTTTTGGGTAAAGATTCGATGGACTATGGAATAAGGAGTGGTAAGAGCCTAAGCTTGGGGATGCCCAAGGCACCCCAAGTTAATATTCAAGGACAACCAAAAGCCTAAGCTTGGGGATGCCCCGGAAGGCATCCCCTCTTTCGTCTTCGTTCATCGGTAACTTTACTTGGAGCTATATTTTTATTCGCCACATGATGTGTGTTTTGCTTGGAGCGTCATTTTATTTTATTTTGTTTTTCTTGCTGTTTGAATAAAATACCAAGATCTGAAATTGCTAAATGTTAGAGAGTCTTCACATAGTTGCATAATTATTCGACTACTCATTGATCTTCACTTATATCTTTCGGAGTAGTTTGTCATTTGCTCTAGTGCTTCACTTATATCTTTTAGAGCACGGTGGTAGTTTTATTTTGAAGAAATAGATGAACTCTCATGCTTCACTTAGATTATTTTGAGAGTCTTAATAGCATGGTAATTTGCTTAAAATCCTAATATGCTTGGTATGCAAGATTAATAATAAAACTTTCTTATGAGTGTGTTGAATACTAAGAAAAGTTTGATGCTTTATGATTGTTTTGAGATATGGAGGTAATAATATCAAAGTCATCCTAGTTGAGTAGTTGTGAAATTGAGAAATACTTGTGTTGAGGTTTGCAAGTCCCGTAGCATGCACGTATGGTAAACATTGTGTAACAAATTTGAAACATGAGGTGTTATTTGATTGTCTTCCTTATGAGTGGCGGTCGGGGACGAGCGATGGTCTTTTCGTACCAATCTATCCCCCTAGGAGCATGCGCGTAGTACCGAGGTTTTAGATGACTTGTAGATTTTTGCAATAAGTATGTGAGTTCTTTATGACTAATGTTGAGTCCATGGATTATACGCACTCTCACCCTTCGATCATTGCTAGCCTCTTCGGTACCGTGCATTGCCCTTTCTCACATTGAGAATTGGCGCAAACTTCGCCGGTGCATCCAAACCCCGTGATATGATACGCTCTTTCACACATAAACCTCCTTATATCTTCCTCAAAACAGCCATCATACGTACCTATTATGGCATTTCCATAGCCATTCCGAGATATATTGCCATGCAACTTTCCATCATTCTGTTCATCATGACACATTCATCATTGTCATATTGCTTAGCATGATCATGTAGTTGACATAGTATTTGTGGCAAAGCCACCATTCATAATTCTTTCATACATGTCACTCTTGGTTCATTACTGTAGCGACCAAACCTCAAACGGTCCAATCTCTGTGCTCCGGTGTCATCCCTGGATCAGTAATGCTGACACCACACAGTATTTGAAGGATTTATAACAGAGTAGCAATCACACACTTATTACATTGAGTGTCTCAAAAGAGATATTATTACAATAAATATGGCTTAAGGCCATCTAACAACGATAACAGCGGAAGGCTTGGAAGATAAGTGAGTCCATCAACTCCAACAGCATCACTAAGTATAGAACCACGACCTAAAAGCACCTTACTCGTCGTCTGAAAAGTCTGCAACATGAACGTTGCAGCCCGAAACGGGCCAACACATGGAATATGCTGGCAATGTAACACATAGAGAGCAATGAAAGGATAAAACTATACTACATGCATATTTGGCTGGTGGAAAGCTCTATGGTTACAGTTTTGCGTAAAGCCAATTTTTCCCTACTGCAAAGGAATACATTTTAATTAACTATCATGGTGGTTGTTGAACATTGAGAATGGTTGACAGCATTCTCAATCCCAATTAATAACATCATTAAATCCCAACAAAATTAATTAGAGTAACATGATGAGATTCACATGTTAATCCAAGTAATAGATACTCAAGATGTCCATAACCGGGGACACGGCTAACCATGATTAGTTTATACACTCTGTAGAGGTTTGCGCACTTTTCCCCACAAGACTCGATCTCCTCCGTTGGAATTCTCGCACTACATGATGTTTGAGAAACGGATGACCAAGACATAGTCTTTCAGAAGCGCTTGCACCTTACGAACGGGTAGACCGTACCAACCTACATCCCCTACATCTGCTAGTCTACCACTATAAGAGTTCGCACGACTTAGTCAACTATGCTAGAGCCCATAGTAGCTTGTGGCTGTACATAGAAGTTTCTAGTATGAATAATCTCATGATCCCTTTGAGCCTGGGTGGCGGTCCAAAAGAAAAACAGGCAATCGCTGGAATACCCAGGTGCCTCAATCCACCCAGATGTGTATTTAAGTTGCCACCTTAGATAAACTATTAATTTAATAATCTCACATCTATCATGGATACACTCACCCAATCCACGTCTACTAGCATAGCATGGCATAATAAGCAAACGTAGAAGTAACTCCCAAAGGTTTGAATATAAAACAGGTAATAGGTGCTACCTCATCTACTTCCCAAACCCACAATTTAATTAGATCCTAATCATGCAATGTGTGAGGGTTGATCTAATGCAATAAAAACTGGGTAGTAGGAAGTATGATCAAAGTGTTACTTTCCTTGCTGATGATCCGCGAAACCTAGCGATTCAAAGTAGCAAGCGGCACACTCCGGGTACTCTATCGCAAACAAACAAGCATACAATAAGTACTCTACTAATGCACAGGTGAAACTCAAGTAAGAGATCTAACCAGAAAGTTCAACTTAAGAACTCCGGTTGGCAAAAAGAATCAAATCGAACGAAGCGACGAAAGACAAACGGCAAAAGAAATAGGCTTCGTTTACTATTCTGGATCTAGGTCAAATTTTACAGAGGCAAAAACTTGTTTGAGTTGGTTAAACGGAAAGAGGGTTTCGAGATGAAACTCCAGGCGCTTGAATCGCCTGATTCCGATAAACGAGCGAAAAGTTATACTAAAATGAAAATCAGATCAGAAATCGCGATCAGAACAATCGCGGATTTAATCCGAGAAAAAGAAAATGACGAATAGATTAACGAACGAACGTTCGTTATCTGGATCTAAAGGATGAACGCGTTCGTTAAAACGAACGAACGAGCGAATGCTCGCTAATTAACTAAACCGAGAAAAAAATGATCTATCTAAAAAAACGAATCTAAAAAAACCGAAAAAAACCGGTGAAAACCAACGGTTTTCTAAAAAAACGGCGGGCGGTTCGACCTCGGCGGCGGTGGCGGGGCGCGGCGGCTAGGGCTGGAGGCGGCCCGGGCGCTCGCTATATAAAGCCTCCCCCCGGAGGAGTCCGGGCCGGATACGGCCCGTAGGTCGGGTCGCGTTTTTTTAAATAATTACACTAAAAAAACAAAAGGAATACTAAAGGGACTCCAAAAATGCCGAAATAAAATTTCCCCGACTTTTAACATCAAGCCGCACAGGATGAACATTTATTTGGGGCCTAAATGCAATTTTTAAAAACACGCATTTTTCCTAAATTCAAATAAAATAGCAAATAAAACCAAAATAAAATCTTATTTGATTTTATAATTAAATCCTCAATATTTCTTTATTTTGGGAAAGTCATTTTATTCCCTCTCTCATATTTTTATGATAGAAATAATTAAAGATAAAATAAATAAAATCAAATGATCCTATTTTCAAAATTTGAGGAAAACTCAAATATGAAAATAACGAAATCCCCAACTCTCTCCGAGGGTCCTTGAGTTGTGTGAAATTTCTGGATCAACAAAATGCAATAAAATATGATATGCAATGATGATCTAGTGTATAACACTCCAAATTGAAAATTTGGGGTGTTACAAACCTACCCCCCTTAAGATGAATCTCGCCCTCGAGATTCGGGTTGGCTAGAAAATAGGTGAGGGTGGTCTTTCAGCAATTCTTTCTCTCATTCCCAGGTGGCTTCATCCTCCGTTTGGTAGCTCCATTGAACTTTGCAAAACCTAATAACCTTGCTGCGGTGACTCGGCTGGCATACTCAAGAATCTTAACTGGTTTCTCCTCATAGGTTAAATCACTGTCCAACTGAATCGCTTCTAGCGGCACTGTATCTCTCAGCGGTATATCAGTCATCTCTGCGTGGCACTTCTTCAACTGGGAAACGTGGAACACGTCGTGAACTCCTGACAATCCTTCGGGCAATTCCAACTTCTAAGCTACTTCTCCCATACGCTCCAAAACCTTGTATGGTCCTACAAAACATGGCGCTAACTTCCTCTTAACTCCAAAGCGCTTAACTCCTCGAAGTGGAGATACTCGAAGATAAACTATGTCTCCTACTTCGTAAACTGTCTCCTTGCGATTAGAATATGCATAGCTCTTCTGCCTGGACTGGGCTACCTTGAGCCTATCGTGAATCAATTTCACTTTTTGTTCAGACTCCTTAATCAGATCCGGTCCAAACAACTGGCGGTCTCCAACTTCATCCCACGACAATGGGGTCCTGCACCTCCTTCCGTACAAAGCTTCGAAAGGGGCCATCTTCAAACTAGATTGATAATTGTTGTTGTAAGAGAACTCTGCATATGGCAAATTATCGTCCCAACTAGATCCATAATCTAGCGCACAAGCTCTCGGCATATCCTCCAAAATCTGATTGACTCTCTCGGTCTGTCCATCTGTCTGCGGATGGAAAGCTGTACTGAACTCTAGCCTGGTACCCAAGGTTTCATGCAACTGATTCCAGAATTTTGAGGTAAACTGGGTTCCTCTATTTGATACAATGCTCCTTGGAACTCCATGCAGACATATGATCCTCGTCATGTATATCTTTGCCAACTTGGCACTAGTATAGGTAGTCTTCACTGGAATGAAATGAGCTACCTTTGTCAAACGATCGACTACAACCCAGATCGAGTCATAGCCTGAACGGGTTCTGGGCAATCCTGTAATAAAATTCATGCCTAACTTATCCCACTTCCATTCGGGTATCGGCAATGGTGTAGTAATCCGGCTGGCTTCTGATGCTCTGCTTTTACTCTCTGACATACATCACAAACTGCTACATACTCCACAATATCCTTCTTCATTCCGGTCCACCAAAAATATCCTTCAAATCCAGATACATCTTGGTATTTCCTGGGTGAATCGAATATGGTGAATCATGGGCCTCTTGCAGAATCAACTTCCCGATCTCCGGGTCATTGGGCACATAAACACGGTCTTCAAACCATAAGGTATCGTGCTCATCCTCACGAAATCCTTTAGCTTTTCCTTTGCTCATTTTCTCCTTAATAGAAACGATCTCCTTGTCAGTCCTTTGAGCTTCTCTTATTTTATCCATCAAAGTAGACCGAATCTTCAATGCTGCTACATAGCCTCTTGGAACTATCTCCAAACATAGCTCACGAAGATTCTCGGCTAACTCTCTTGGTAAATCTCCCGTCATTAAGGTGTTGACATGGCTTTTACGACTTAGTGCATCGGCTACTACGTTAGCCTTTCCGGGGTGATAATGCAATCTCATATCATAATCCTTGATGAGTTCCAACCATCTCCTCTGCCTGAGATTTAACTCCTTCTGCGTGAAAATGTACTTCAGGCTCTTGTGATCCGTGTACACCTCACAATGATTTCCAATGAGAAAATGTATCCAAGTCTTCAACGCGTGCACTACGGCTGCTAACTCCAAATCATGCGTAGCATAATTCAACTCATGAGGCTTAAGCTGTCGTGAGACATATGAAACAACTCTTCCTTCCTGCATAAGCACTGCTCCAAGTCCTCGACGTGAAGCGTCGCAATACACCTCATAATCCTTGGTCTGATCTGGCAAAATCAACACTGGTGATGTAACCAGATGTTTCTTCAACTCCTGGAAACTGGCCTCACAATCTTCAGTCCATTTGAATTTGGTATCCTTCTTCAACAACTCCGTCATAGGCTTCGCAATCTTCAAGAAATTTTCAATGAATCTCCGGTAGTATCCTGCAAGTCCAAGAAAACTCTGGATCTCTCCAACTGTTGTTGGGGCTTCCCAATTTGTCATAGTGTCAACCTTGGTGGGATCCACTGCTATACCTTCTCCGGATATAACGTGTCCGAGAAATCCAACTTCTTTCAACCAAAATTCACATTTGCTAAACTTGGCATATAACTGATGTTCTCTGAGCTTTCCAAGTACCAAACGCAAATGCTCCTTATGCTCCTCATCATTCTTCGAGTAAACTAGGATATCATCAATGAACACTACGACGAACTTATCCAAAAACTCCATAAACACTTTGTTCATCATGTTCATAAAATATGCAGGTGCATTAGTCAGACCAAATGACATAACGGTATACTCGTACATCCCATACCTGGTGGTAAAAGCTGTCTTAGGTATATCCTATTCTTGAATCTTCAACTGATGGTATCCTGATCGCATATCGATCTTGGAAAATACCTTAGCTCCTTGTAATCGATCAAACAGATCATTGATCATCAGTAGTGGGTACTTGTTCTTGATGGTTACTTCATTCAATCCTCGATAATCAACAACCATCCTTAACGATCCATCCTTCTTCTCCACTAGAAGTACCGGCGATCCCCAAGGTGAAGAACTTGGGCGAATATATCCCTTATCAAGTAACTCCTTAATCTGCTTCTTAATCTCCTCCAAATCCTTTGCGGGCATCCTGTATGGTCTCTTAGATATTGGCCCTGTGCTTGGCAAAATCTCAATCAAAAACTCAATATCTCTATCTGGCGGCATGCCTGACAACTCTTCTGGAAATACACCAGGGAAATCCTTCACTACTGGTACTTCCTCCTGCACAACTCCTGTTAGGGAATTTACTTGAGTCCTTTTAGGCACATGCCGTGATACATACTTGATCCTTCTTCCTTCTGGCATTTTAAGCAAAATTGACTTACTGGCGCATTTAATATTCCCTTCATACTTCGATAACCAATCCATGCCTAATATCACATCCAATCCTTCAGATTCCAATACTATTAGGTCTGAGGGAAATATGTAGTTACCAATCCTCAATGGTAACCAATCACACCATAGACTAGCCATATATTCTGCTCCAGGTGAGGTTACTAACATGGGTGACCTAAGGGCTTGGGTTGGCAATTCATACTTATCCACAAATCCCCTTGAGAGGTATGAGTGCGATGCACCAGTATCAAAAAGAACGAGTGCAGTAAATGACTTAACCAAAAACTTACTGATTACTGCATCGGGCTGCTCTTCAACCTCCTCCACGTTAACGTGGTTCACCTGTCCCCTGTTGAAAGGGTTCGGCTTCTTCCCAGAGCTTCCATTGCCATTTCCATTCTGGGCTTCAGGACATTCATTAGCATAATGTCCGGTCTTCTGGCACTTAAAACAGGTGACTTGGCTCAGGTCTCTCTTGGCTGGGGTTGATGTGTTGGTCCGGTTCTGGTCGTTGCTTCCTCCATTCCCATTACCATTCTTGGGGACATTATGATTATGCGAGCTACCTCCTCCATTGGTATGCTGAAAATGTCCTCCCGGTCTAGGGGTAAAACGTGGCTTCTGCTAAGCTCCTGAGTTGTACTTCCCTTGTCCATACTTCCTCTTGTGATTCTCAACCTGCTGCTGCTTCCCTTCAATCATAAGAGCACGATCTACCAACTCCTGGTAGTTGTTGAAGGTTGCTACCATCAACTGCATGCTCAACTCATCATTCAGTCCTTCCAGAAACTTCTCCTGCTTAGCTGCATCCGTAGCAACGTCATCTGGGGCATAACGTGCTAGCTTACTAAAGTCCTCCACATACTGGCCAACTGTCCGTCCTCCTTGGCGCAAGTTGCGAAACTCATGCTTCTTCATGGCCATAGCTCCTGCTGAAACATGGGCAGTACGGAAAGCCTGCTGAAACTGGTCCCATGTGATAGTATCGATAGGGAAAGTGGCTGTGAAATTCTCCCACCATGATGCTACGGGTCCGTCAAGCTGATGTGCGGCAAACTTCACCTTTTCCGCATCTGTGCATCCTGCCGTGGTCAACTCCCTTGCTGTCTTGCGGAGCCAATCATCTGCTACTATCAGCTTGGTGCTACTGGAAACCACCGGCGGATTCAGCCTAAGAAAACGGGCTAAGTGGTCAACAGGTGGTGGTGGTGAGTTGCTGTTGTTGTTCCCCTAATTCTGATTTTGGACTAGCAACTGCATCAATGTGTTCTGCTGCTGGATCAACTGAGTGAGCTCCGGTGGGAAGGTAAATCCGGGGTCATGTCTCGGAGGCATCTGAGGGTTTAGAAAAGATGAGATTTAAGAATAGAGAGGGGTCTAGAGAGAAAACACTACCCAGATGCACATGAGGCAAAAGCAAACAATTCACTTCATTCAATCAAACAAGGGCATACAATCGATCTAACTATCGCAAAAGTGCTCGGACTGCTATATTTACATGGAGGACTACTACTACTGATGAGGTGGTCTACTAGAAATATTGTTCGGTTGCAGACTCCATGATATCTGCTCCAGCTTCATCAACATAGTCATCATCGCTATCATCTGGATCCGAGTCGGTGTCGTCGATGATGATGTAATCTTTCGGGCGAATCTCTTTGGGTTCTTCGTCTTCTTCTACTGGTGTAGGACCTTCCATAAATATTCCGATCTTCTTGATCAAGTCGTCATTTTTCTCCACTAGTACTTCGATTTCCTCTTCATAATCTTCACGTGTAGCCTCGAGTTCTTCCTCCAGTTCCTTGATTCTTTTTCTTGCCTTCTTCAGATCTATCATGTCTACGCACATCTGATTCTCCTGACGTCGAATGTGCTGGTTTAGCTCCTGGATAAATGCTGCAATTGATCTATCCTTCCTGGTGCTGATCATCTCCCAGTGCTCATCTCCGCGCCCACAAATCTGGTAGATAGTATCCTTGAGATCATTGCGATAAACTTCTCCAATACGTCCCATGGTGATGTGAGCTGCCATGCTCTTTCCTAGACTCCAGGTTGGTGCATCAAAGGAAAACTCTATGGGCTCAGTGACTGGCATGAACATCCTTCCTGGAACTTGAACTTGAATCATCCAGCGCTCCTCTTCAGGTAAAGTGGTGTTGTAGGTTCCGGTGAAGCTTGGTACTCCTATGTTCAGATATCTAGTGACTTCCTTCAAGTGACATCCAAAGGGTGTATCTTCATCCGGTTGCGTGAACTTGTTCCTTGCATCCGCCATCCTAAAAGAGTAGAAAAGATGAGGAGTCAGAATGAGGAGAGTGGGTAGTGATCTAGGGCTTTAGCTTAGTGGCCGTGTCCTACAGTCAGTGTGTGCTCTGATACCATCTTGTAGCGACCAGACCTCAAACGGTCCAATCTCTGTGCTCCGGTGTCATCCCTGGATCAGTAACGCTGACACCACACAATACTTGAAGGATTTATAACAGAGTAGCAATCACACACTTATTACATCGATGTCTCAAAAGAGATCTTATTACAATAAATATGGCTTAAGGCCATCTAACAACGATAACAACGGAAGGCTTGGAAGATAAGTGAGTCCATCAACTCCAACGACATCACTGAGTATAGAACCACGACCTAAAAGCACCTTACTCGTTGTCTGAAAAGTCTGCAACATGAACGTTGCAGCCCGAAACGGGTCAGCGCATGGAATATGCTGGCAATATAACACATAGAGAGCAATGAAAGGATAAAACTATACTGCATGCATATTTGGCTGGTGGAAAGCTCTATGGTTACAGTTTTGCGTAAAGCCAATTTTTCCCTACTGCAAAGGAATACATTTTAATTAACTATCATGGTGGTTGTTGAACATTGAGAATGGTTGACAACATTCTCAATCCCAATTAATAACATCATTAAATCCCAACAAAATTAATTAGAGTAACATGATGAGATTCACATGATAATCCAAGTAATAGATACTCAAGATGTCCATAACCGGGGACACGGCTAACCATGATTAGTTCATACACTCTGCAGATGTTTGCGCACTTTTCCCCACAAGACTCGATCTCCTCCGTTGGAATTCTCGCACTACATGATGTTTGAGAAACGGATGACCGAGACATAGTCTTTCAAAAGCGCTTGCACCTTACGAACGGGTAGACCGTACCAACCTACATCCCCTACATCTGCTAGTCTACCACTGTAAGAGTTCGCACGACTTAGTCAACTATGCTAGAGCCCATAGTAGCTTGTGGCTGCACACAGAAGTTTATAGTATGAATAATCTCATGATCCCTTTGAGCCTGGGTGGCGGTCCAAAAGAAAAACAGGCAATCGCTGGAATACCCAGGTGCCTCAATCCACCCAGATGTGTATTTAAGTTGCCACCTTAGATAAACCATTAATTTAACAATCTCACATCTGTCATGGATACACTCACCCAATCCACGTCTACTAGCATAGCATGGCATAATAAGCAAACGTAGAAGTAACTCCCAAAGGTTTGAATATAAAACAGGTAATAGGTGCTACTTCATCTACTTCCCAAACCCACAATTTAATTAGATCCTCATCATGCAATGTGTGAGGGTTGATCTAATGCAATAAAAACTGGGTAGTAGGAAATATGATCAAAGTGTTACTTGCCTTGCTGATGATCCGCGAAACCTAGCGATTCGAAGTAGCAAGCGGCGCACTCCGGGTACTCTATCGCAAACAAACAAGCATACAATAAGTACCCGACTAATGCACAGGTAAAACTCAAATAAGAGATCTAACCAGAAAGTTCAACTTAAGAACTCCGGTTGGCAAAAGGAATCAAATCGAACGAAGCGACGAAAGACAAACGGCAAAAGAAACAGGCTTCGTTTACTATTCTGGATCTAGCTCAAATTTTATAGAGGCAAAAACTTGTTTGAGTTGGTTAAACAGAAAGAGGGTTTCGAGATGAAACTCCAGGCGCTTGAGTCGCCTGATTCTGATAAACGAGCGAAAAGTTATACTAAAACAAAAATCGGATCAGAAATCGCGATCAGAACAATCGCGGATTTAATCCGAGAAAAAGAAAATGACGAACAGATTAACGAACGAACGTTCGTTATCTGGATCTAAAGGATGAACGCGTTCGTTAAAACGAACGAACGAGCGAACGCTCGCTAATTAACTAAACCGAGAAAAAAACCGATCTATCTAAAAAAACGAATCTAAAAAAACCGAAAAAACCCGGTGAAAACCAACGGTTTTCTAAAAAAACGGCGGGCGGTTCGACCTCGTCGGCAGCGACCTCCGGCGGCGGCGCGGTCGGCAGCGGCGGCGGGGCGCGGGCGGCTAGGGTTTGCAGGGCGCGGCGGCTTGGGCTGAAGGCGGCCCGGGCGCTCGCTATATAATGCCTCCCCCCCCCCCGGAGGAGTCCGGGCCGGATACAACCCGTAGGTCAGTTCGCGTTTTTTTAAATAATTATGCTCAGAAAAAAAAGGAATACTAAACGGACTCCAAAAATCCTGAAATAAATTTTCCCCGGCTTCTAAAATCAAGCCGCACATGATGAACATTTATTTGGGGCTTAAATGCAATTTTGAAAAACGCGCATTTTTCCTAAATTCAAATAAAATAGCAAATAAAACCAAAATAAAATCTTATTTGATTTTATAATTAAATCCTCAATATTTCTTTATTTTGGGAAAGTCATTTTATTCCCTTTGTCATATTTTTATGATAGAAATAATTGAAGATAAAATAAATAAAATCAAATGATCCTATTTTCAAAGTTTGAGAAAAAATCAAATATGAAAATAACGAAATCCCCAACTCTCTCCGAGGGTCCTTGAGTTGCGTGAAATTTCTGGATCAACCAAAATGCAATAAAATATGATATGCAATGATGATCTAGTGTATAACATTCTAAATTGAAAATTTGGGATGTTACAATTACATATCCTGGTATACCGCCGGAGGCATTCATATAGAGTCATCTTTGTTCTAGTATCGAGTTGTAATCATTGAGTTGTAAATAAATAGAAGTGTGATGATCATCATTATTAGAGCATTGTCCCAAGTGAGGAATAAAAAAAGAAAAAAAGAGATAGGCCATAAAAAAAGAGAAGGCCCAAAAAAAGAGAAAGGCCATAAAAAAAGAGAAGACCCAAAAAAATGAGAGAAGGGACAATGTTACTATCCTTTTACCACACTTGTGCTTCAAAGTAGCACCATGATCTTCATAGTAGAGGGTCTCTCATGTTATCACTTTCATATACTAGTGGGATTTTTTCATTATAGAACTTGGCTTGTATATTCCAACAATGGGCCTCCTCAAGTGCCCTAGGTCTTCGTGAGCAAGCAAGCTGGATGCACACTGAGGGAGTCCTAGATTAGGGGGTCTCCGGACAGCCGGACTATATCCTTTGGCCGGACTGCTAGACTATGAAGATACAAGATTGAAGACTTCGTCTCATGTCTGGATGGGACTTTTACTTGGCGTAGAAGGCAAGCTAGGCAATACGGATATGTATATCTCCTCCTTTGTAATCGACCTTGTGTAACCCTAGCCCCCTCCAGTGTCTATATAAACCGGAGGGTTTTAGTCCGTAGGACAACATACAATCATACCATAGGCTAGCTTCTAGGGTTTAGCCTCTCAGATCTCGTGGTAGATCAACTGCTGTAACACTCATATCATCAAGAACAATCAAGCAGGACGTAGGGTTTTACCTCCATCAAGAGGGCCCTAGGTAAACATCATGTCCCCTGCCTCCTATTACCATCCGCCTAGACGCACAGTTCGGGACCCCCTACCCGAGATCCGCCGGTTTTGACACCAACATTGGTGCTTTCATTGAGAGTTCCACTGTGTCGTCACCGTAAGGAAGGATGCCTCATCTCGTTGTTAAAAACAACATTACCGCCGGGGGAGCCTTGGCTGTCGGCCAAACTCTCCGGCTGGGCAGTTTCATCATGACCGCCCGTTCGGCTGCTGCACCGATGATGACTTCTGGAGTCATCGAAAACAGCCTCCACGTCGGCTCGGAATTTGCCGAACAGATGGATCCAATGGAGCTCTCATCCCTAAACGAGCTCTTGGATCGCATCGCTGCCTTGGGAGTCGCTACGGACTATGATCAGATTGGGCTTAAACCCGATCAAAGGGAGATTAACTCTCCACCGGTCACCCATCATATTGCGGTGGTGGAGGAACAATGCAGCGATTCTTCCTCTGTCTTGAGGACTAACTATGTCCGGATTCCTGAGCTCTCCGAGCCGGATACCCATTTATGGGAGGACATCACCAAAGCCCTGAACCTAGAGTCAGGCAGCGGGCCAAACTTATCGGGCAACATCCCGAAACCTGAACTTCCAAGATTGGAAACTCCTCGGCCCCTGGGTCTCAGATCGGGTAAGGGTTCAGACTCAAAGCCACCCACCCACCCAAGCATAAACGATCTTTCCCACATAAGGCAAGCGCCCCAGGAAACAGTACATCATTATTGGGCCAGATTCCTCCTTGTGATGAACAAGGTTAAGGACTGTCGCGAGGAAGATGCAGTCTCATTTTTCTGCAATAATTGCACAGACAAGGGAATCCTTAACGCCATAAGTCACCGTGACATATCACGCTTCGCCGACTTCGCGTACATGGTACGAAAGTACTGTGCAATGGAAAGCGCCTGGAAAACCAAAACGAAATTTTGGGATAATCCGGCTCCCAATATACACCCAGTCCGAAGTAAAAGGGTGCACTATCATAAGACACCCGAGTTAATTACAAAGAAGCAAAGACCCTCTACAAGGTGTGGAACCGTATTGTAGGGATGGCTCAACGGACCCTGCAAAATTCATAGTACAGCGGATACCATACCAACACACAGCCTTAGAGCATGTTGGATACTCCGGCAGGTGGCCAAAAGTGGTGAGGATCTTCTCATCCCAGATGCCACAGAGCACCATCCCAGGGATAACAATACGGTATTAACAGTCTTTGAAACCTTCGCATCAAATAATAGGCGCAAGCGAACACTCCACAGCCTTGCCGAAATCTGCCACGTGGCAACAATAAATCCATGGAGTGACACGGCTATTACCTTCAATGCCAGTGATGAACCTAAATTCCGAACAGCCCGAGCACCAGCTGCATTGGTCCTCAGTCCAATTGTGGATGGATTTCGCCTCACCAAAGTACTCATGGATGGCGGCAGTGGATTAAACCTCATCTATGAGGAAACTCTTCAAAAAATGGAAATAGACTGGAACCGCATTGAGCAAAGTAGCACAACCTTCGGAGGAATCATCCCTAGTCGGGAAGCACGCTGTGCTGGAAAAATCACACTAGATGTGGTATTCGGCACGCCGGAGAACTATAGGTCCAAAGAAATTACATTCCAAGTGGCCCTGTTCAGTAGCGGATACCACGCCCTTTTAGGGCGGGAGGCGTTCACGATCTTCCAAGCTATACCCCATTACGGGTACATGAAGCTCAAAATGCCCGGGCCCAATGGAATCATCACTCTCGCTAGTGATCCGGACACAACACTCCGCGTCGAAAACAAAACAGCCGCATTGGCCCTCGAAGCATTATCCGAAGCCCTTGCGGCCGAGGAATTAACTGCGCTGCGCTCCACAGTGGACAGGGACGATGTGATACTTGACAAGAGATCCAAGTCCACCTCTTTTAAACCAGCGGATGAAATAGTCAAATTCCAAGTCCACCCAACAGACCCTACAAAAACAGCCTCCATCGAGGCACAGTTAAACCCCGCTATGGACGCCGCACTATGAGAGTTCCTGCGCGAGAATTGGGACATATTCGCCTGGCACCCCTCAGACATGCCAGGAATCCCACGCAGGCTGGCCGAACATAGCCTTAATATCCTAAAGGGATTCAAGCCAGTCAAGCAGACTCTTCGGCATTTCTTTGAACCTAAGAGACAAGCTATGGGAGAGGAACTAGCCAAGTTATTGGAGGCCGGATTCATTAGAGAAATAAAACACCCGGACTGGCTAGCAAACCTGGTGATGGTACCAAAGAAGGACAAATCCTGGCGCCTATGTGTCGATTTCAAGGACCTTAACAAGGTTTGCCCAAAGGATCCCTTCCCCCTCCCCCGCATCAATCAAATTATCGATGCTACCGCAGGACACGATTCTTTGTGTTTCCTCAACGCATACTCCGGCTACCACCAAATCAAGATGGCGGAGTCCGACCAAGCCGCAACGGCATTTATCACACCATACGACCCCTTCTGTTTCAACACAATGCCTTTTGGGCTCAAAAACGCCGGTGCAACATATCAGCGCATGATTCAGACATGTCTGGAGAAACAGACCGGCAAAACAGTAGAGGCATACATAGATGATGTGGTTGTCAAAACCAAACACATCGACTCTCTAATAGACGACTTGAGGCTCACATTTGACAACCTCCGAACATACGACATCAAGCTCAATCCGGAAAAATGCATTTTCGGTGTACCAGCCGGAAAGCTCCTGGGTTTCATTGTCTCCAGTAGAGGAATTGAAGCAAATCCAGCCAAAATCCGAGCTCTGTCCCAGTTGGCTATACCAACGGATCTCAAACAAATCCAGAAATTAACCGGATGTGTGGCGGCTCTAAGCCGCTTTATCTCCCGCTTAGGAGAAAAGGCATTACCCCTTTATCGCCTCCTTCGGTGCACCGAACACTTCGAGTGGACGGACGCTGCCACAACCGGATTGGAAGAAACAAAGGCCATACTGGCAACCAACCCAATCCTGGCCACGCCAAACATCGGCGAACCAATGCTATTTGCGGCAACTCGTCAGGTTGTCAGCGCAGTGCTCGTTGTCGAACGAGAAACGGACAAACATAAATTCCCCCTTCAAAAGCCGGTATATTATGTATCCACTGTCCTCACTCCATGCAAATCACAGTACCCACATTATCAAAAGATAGCTTATGCGGTATTCATGGCATCCCGGAAGCTACGACACTACTTTCAAGAGTGTTCAATTACAGTAGCCTCGGAAGTGCCACTTAATGATATTATAAACAACCGCGATGCCACGGGCCAGATTGCCAAATGGGCCATTGAGCTCCTCCCGTTCGACATAACATACAAACCCCGGCGAGCCATTAAATCGCAAGTATTGGCCGACTTTGTCGCCGAATGGACTGAAGCCGAACTCCCTAAAGAGTACGGCGCATACTCCAATTGGATCATGCACTTCGATGGCTCCAAAATGTTGGCTGGTCTGGGGGCTGGCGTCGTCCTGATATCCCCAACCGGAGATACAGTCCAATACGTACTACAGATACTGTATACAGACTCCAACAACGCAGCCGAATACGAAGCCCTGTTACATGGTCTCCGGATGGCAGTTTCCATGGGCATTCAACGCCTAGAGGTGCTTGGGGATTTGAACCTCGCAATATCCCAAATAAATGGAGACTTCGATGCCAAAGATCTAAAGATGGCGGCCTATCGCAACGCCGTCCTAAAGATGTCAGCTCGGTTTGAGGGGCTCGAATTTCACCATGTGGCTCGGGAAAACAATCAGGCGGCGGATATCCTCGCCCGCATCGGCGCAAAATGCGATGCGGTCCCCCCCAACATCTTTTTGGAGAGGTTGTTTAAGCCATTTGTGGTATGGTAAGGGGACACCAGTAACAATAGTCCGGACCCGGCCAAAATGCCCGATACCGAACACTCTGACATAATCGGAGGCTCTGCCACCAAAATAACACCTTCAGCCCATGTAATAATGGCCATCATCGCCCCGTGGACAGAACCATTCCTGGCCTACCTAACTAGGCAAGAACTTCCCGAGGACCAAAATGAGGCACGCTGCATAGTACGGCAATCTAAAGCCTATAGGGTCCACGAGGGAGAGCTGTATAAAGAAAGCACTACCGGAGTCCTTCAAAGGTGCATCTCCGAAGAGGAAGGGCGGAAGCTTTTGGCAGAAATTCACGCCGGACTCGGCGGCCACCACGCCGCAGCCCGGGCCCATGTAAGCAAGGCCTTCCGTACAGGATTTTATTGGCCGACGGCCTGGGTAGATGCACAGGACTTGGTCCAATGATGCATCGGTTGCCAGCTTTTCGCAAACCAAAGCCACATGCCACCCACCGCCCTCCAAACAATCCCCATTACCTGGCCCTTCACGGTCTGGGGGCTTGACATGGTTGGACCCCTTAAAGGGGGAACCCATAAGAAAAAATACTTACTGGTCATGGTGGATAAATTCACCAAATGGATAGAAGCCAAACCTGTTAAAACGGCTGAATCTGGACCAGTGATAGACTTCATATCCGGGGTTGTACACCGTTATGGCGTCCCCCACAGCATCATCACTAACAACGGCACAAACTTCACGGCCGACGAGGTAAAACTCTGGTGCAGCAACATGGGCGTTAAGCCCGATTATGCCTCTGTCTATCACCCACAAACTAATGACCAAGTTGAGCGAGCAAATGGTCTTATCATGAGCGGCATCAAATCCAGATTAGTGGGGTCCTTAAAGGAGTCTAACACGCACTAGGTAGAGGAGCTCGACTTCGTACTCTGGGGCTGCGGACCACGCCGAATCGCACTACCGGATACACACCCTTCTTTATGGTGTACGGCGCAGAGGTGGTTCTGCCCTGCGACATAATTCATGACTCACTCGAGTGCGCATGTACGAAGAAAGAGAAGCCGAGCTCGATCGGCATGACAGTCTGGACACCCTGGAGGAGGAGCGCGACGTGGCAAAAGCCCGTTCCGCATTCTATCAGCAACAGGCTCGCAGATACCAAAGCAGAGAAGTACGGGCCAAAACTTATAACGTTGGTGAGCTAGTTCTACGCCTGCCGGAGAAGAAAAAGACCAAGCTCGAGCCCAAATGGGAAGGTCCCTTCATTATTGACCAAGTTCTGACCGGTGGAGCGTACCGTCTGCGGGATGCATCGAATAGCCGACTTGAGCCGAACCCATGGAACGCAGCCAGGCTCCGAAGATTCTACGCCTAGTGCCGGACTCTATGTGCGTCTCCTTCCTCTGTCCATTTTTTGCATATACATTATCTGTCTTTTTTCTCTTCCTTTTTTTATTCTTTCTCAAGGCCTTCAAGGGCCAACTTGTGCCTTGCTTGCACACTATTGACGCGCTAATCGCGCTCATTATACTTGGGGGCTTCTTACACAGAAGCTTAATTATTCATCTGGGCTTCATGCCCCACATATGTGTTATTCTTCCGCATGTACCTTTTCTTCGCCATTATATGCATCGATATGACTTAAGTTTTGGCCAAGCTGGGTTGCCTGGCTCTTGTATTTATGCCCTATGTTCCCGTTAATTCGGCTAGGGCATAAGGGGAGCACCTCTGCGATTGTTACTGCCGGGTGAGCCGGATGTCTACCTTAGACTGGGTGAAGCCAAAAGCTAGCGTTCTTAAGGGAATATTCGGTCGGTGAACAAAAGATGATTTTTATTTATTTTCCATATGTGCCCCCAGATGTTTTTGCCTGCATCTCCTCTCGCAGTCCGGACATGCACTTTAGGGCATGCGTACCCAGGGAAAGGAACCCTTAACGGAACTATTCTCCCTGGAAGATGTTTCTTACTACCCATATAATATAACATAACTAGTTGGATACTTGTCTGTTCAAGCACTAATGACCCCTACGCCTGCTTTCCACGCATACCCTGGTTCTTATATAACTGAGCAGGTATTCGGATACACTCCAGACTATTGGGTCCCGAGGTTGAAGCGAAAAGGTACGCCATGACAAATGATTTACAATCCGGCTAGAAAGCATTATACATGTCACTTTAATTACATAGTCATGTAGACTGACTAAATTCCTCTTCTATACCATCCAACAGGCTGTCTAGCCTACAATCCTGTTGGGAATATTTTGCGGCTAATTCTACTTGCACATACACTAAGCTAACGGGGATCTCTTTCCCATCGGGCCCCACGGGTCCGACCTCGGCCATGTGGTTTGGGTCAGCCTTGGTATACCACGTCTTCACCATGGCCCAGGCTTCCCTGGCACCTTGACGGCAGGCCGATATCTTCCATAATCGGAAGCATCGCCATGCTCCCTTGAGCTTCTCCGCAAGCTCTCCAATGCCTTCTGGCAGGGAGATGGATGGCCACAAGGCCTGGGCAATACCTTGCACCACCTGCCGAACTTGTTCGTGCAGTTGTGAGAGCTCGGGTAGAAGATCACCCGCAGACCCGAGCATCTCCTCCGCGGGACGACCCGTCAGCAAACCTGCAGACATAACTCTGTTAGCCGGCTTCTCCGCCGCACCCTTTTAAGGGTTCGTTCAAGCACTTACTGAAAATGCCGCGTCGAAGCCGCTTATTCTCCTTCTCGGAGTCCGCAAGCTGAGCTCGAACATCTTTCAGTTCTACGCTCATCTTGGTATTGGTGTCTTGGAGATTGTCCTTCTCCCGCCTAACCTTAGTCAGCACGCGTTCGCCAGCCTTTAGCTGTCGTACGACATGCTGGTCGTCTGGATTCTCTCCGGAGTCATCTGCAATATCTATTGTTAGATCTGCAGCCATGCCGCACGCTATATGGTACCTATCATTCTTTGAAACAAATGTTACCAGCTGGGGATGTTTCAGGTTCCTTCAACGCGGCAACGGCGGCCCGAAGTTGGGTCTTGCATTCCTCCAGCTCCTGTGACAGTCGAGTATTCTTCTCTGTAAGAACCCGCACAATAAATGATCCTTAAATCAGTTGTGCCAACTGTTTCAAGTCTCAGGGGCTACTGATACATATAATTGTCAGATTTTCTTACCCATCCATCCCTTACATACTGGTTCGTGGCTCTGGCTAGACCATTTTGAGCAGCACGGAGGTACGCATCTCCAGAATTGAAGGCATCAAATGCCTCTGGTGAGAAGCAAGCATCACTGAGTACGGCCCGACGACGCCTATGATTCATGGCGCTCTCCACTTCTGAATTTGTAGCGGACAGTCTATCCGCATGCTCTGTAGGAGGAGTATCCGGCGTCCGCCCCATGTCGGCTTCCACCTCTATGTCTGGCCCTAGAGCCCGACTGGTGGAAGCATGGTCGGCAGCCTCTCCGGACATATTCCGGCGAGCATTTTTTCTATTAAAGAAACATGGACGTCATTACATTTTGAGAAAGACGACAACCACGGAGCGGGGTTTTTTGTCATACCTCTGCGCCGGCATCTCCGTCCTGACCGCCTTCCTTTTTGGCCTACCCGGCCTCGGTGCCTCTTATTGGCCAGTTGCTGCGGGTTCGGCACAGCGTCCCGAATGCCTTCCCAGTAAAACACCATATGTATATGGTAGGTGAAGTGTCTAAAAGGGGATCCTAGTTTTTGGAGTTGGGATTTTGTTTTTTCTTACGTGCGACGTGGGGAGCAGTCCGGGATAGTCGACCGTAATGGCCACCATGGCGTCATCATAGCTCAATTGATAGAACTGCCTGTCTATCAGCTCCACAAATATGTCCGGATCTTCTTCGAGTCCGGGACTGAGGGCCCGGTTAGGGTCCTCTGGTTGTGGAGATGGGCTGTTGACCTCCCTTACGGCTTTCCGCAGTTCCTGCCGTAAAATGGCAAGGTGAGTACCTACGACAAAGAATGCGGGAAGAATGGGAGTAAGGAGATATAACTCACCCAGCTTGGAGGGTTGTACATGGAGAATCCATCCCGTGGCTTGATGCGGATGAACTCCTCTTCCTCTCCCTTGAACAACTCGGACAGAATTTTTGCTAAAGCAGCAGCGGTGTCCAGACCCTTACGCCCGCAACGGGTGGCATCATCTTCCCCGTTAAAACACCACAGGGGGTGCCCTCGATATTGAAGTGGCTGCACTCCCCGCATTATGCATATTGACATAACCTCGATTACTGTCAATCCTGATTGAGCCAGCGTTTTTATCCGGTTCATCAGGTAAAGAACTTCCCTGTTGTCTTCCTCCTGGGGGCTCCGTGGGCGCCAGCTTTGGCATTTCTTCAGAGGAGCATTGTTGAACTCAGGACAGGTATCCGGAGTACCGGACAGGTATTCGGAGTACCGGACAGGTATCCGGTTTCGGCGATGCGCCATATTTCAGCTCCGCCCACTTGATAAAGTGACCCCTTCTATGTGCGGGGGACGAGGCAAATTAACCTTTTCCACAACTCGAAATGAGCCTCGCAGCCCAGGAATAACTCGCAAAGTGCAACATAGCCGGCGATGTGTAATATGGAAGCAGGGGTGAAATTATGCAGTTGGAGGCCGTAAAACTCCAGGGGCCCGCGGAGGAATGGATGAATCGGAAATCCGAGTCCCCTTAATAAGTAAGGAACAAGGCACACCCGCTCCCCCATAGAGGGGCTGGGGAAGCTCTCCGCTTGCTCCCCGCCATTGTAGGTGGCGAGCCCGGCTCGGACGGGAACCATATACGCTGGAGGGAGAAATCCCTGAGTCTGCAGTTTGACTAATCGACTGTGTGAGACAGAACACCTCTCCCAATCACCGGGCTTAGGGCTATGGGGGCAAGAGGAGGAGCTGCGGTGGTCGGCCATGTTGGAGTGGATTTTTTCGAAGCGCGCTCCGATGGATTCTCGCTGTGGGAGGATGGTATCGATTGGATCTAAGAATCCACATCCCTTTAATAGACAATTTATTTATCTGGCTAGGGGGCGAATGTAAAAATGCACTGGCTCCTCGTATTCATTCGACGCATGGAAGATAGCCCTTATTGGGCGCACAAGCCAAGAAGTCCAACATTTATGGTGCCGGGCACTACTTGACAAACATTCAAAATTTGGAGAACCCGCCTTGCAATGCCGAAGACAATACTGCGTGTCGGACTTGACATCATTGAAGCCTGGTTCGGGGGCTACTGAGGGAGTCCTGGATTAGGGGGTCTCCGAACAGCCGGACTATATCCTTTCGTCGGACTGTTGGACTATGAAGATACAAGATTGAAGACTTCGTCTCGTGTCTGGATGGGACTTTTACTTGGCGTAGAAGGCAAGCTAGGCAATACGGATATGTATATCTCCTCCTTTGTAACCGACCTTGTGTAACCCTAGCCCCCTCCGGTGTCTATATAAACCGAAGGGTTTTAGTCTGTAGGACAACATACAATCATACCATAGGCTAGCTTCTAGGGTTTAGCCTCTCAGATCTCGTGGTAGATCAACTCTTGTAACACTCATATCATCAAGAACAATCAAGCAGGACGTGGGGTTTTACCTCCATCAAGAGGGCCCGAACCTGGGTAAACATCGTGTCCCCTGCCTCCTATTACCATCTGCCTAGACGCACAGTTCGGGACCCCCTACCCGAGATCTGTCGGTTTTGACACCGACACACACCCACTAGTTTCTTTTGTTGAGCTTTCATACATTTATAGCTCTAGTGCATCCGTTGCATGGCAATCCCTACTCCTTGCATTAACATCAATCGGTGGGCATCTCCATAGCCCATTGATTATCCTCATTGATGTGAGACTTTCTCCTTTTTGTCTTCTCCACATAACCCCCCTCATTATATTCTATTCCACCCATAGTGCTATATCCATGGCTCGCGCTCATGTATTGCGTGAAAGTTTATGAGTTTGAGATTACTAAAGTATGAAACAATTGCTTGGCTTGTCATCGGGGTTGTGCATGATGAGGGCATTCTTGTGTGACGAAAATGAAACATGACTAAACTATATGATTTTGTAGGGATGAACTTTCTTTAGCCATGTTATTTTGAGAAGACTTAATTTCTTAGTTAGCATGCTTGAAGTATTATCATTTTTATGTCAATATGAACTTTTGTCTTGAATCTTTCGGATCTGAATATTCATACCACAATTAACAAGAATTGCATTGAAATTATGCCAACTAGCATTCCACATCAAAAATTCTTTCTTTTATCATTTGCCTACTCGAGGACGAGCGGGAATTAAGCTTGGGGATGCTTGATACGTCTCCAATGTATCTATAATTTTTGATTGCTCCATGCTATGTTATCAACTGTTTTGGGCAATATTGGGCTTTATTATCCACTTTTATATTATTCTTGGGACTAACCTATTAACCGGAGGCCCAGCCCAGAATTGCTGTTTTTTGCCTATTTCAGTGTTTCGAAGAAAGGGAATATCAAACGGAGTCGAAATGGAACGAAATCAACTGGAGAAGTTGTTTTTGGAAGGAAAGCTACCGGATGGACTTGGACCCCACATCAGTAGCCAAGGGAGGTGCTCACGAGGGTGGGGGGCGCCCCCCTAGGGCGCGCCCCCTGCCTCATGGGGCCCTCGAAGCTCCACCAACGTACTTCCTGCACCCATATATACTCACGTACCCTAAAACTTCCAGAACAGAGATTAGATCGGGAGTTCCGCCACCGGAAGCCTCCGTAGCCACTGAAAGCTAATCTAGACCCGTTCCGGCACCCTGCCGGAGGGGAATCCCTCTCCGGTGGCCATCTTCATCATCCCGATGCTCTCCATGACGAGGAGGGAGTAGTTCTCCCTCGGGGCTGAGGGCATGTACCAGTAGCTATGTGTTTGATCTCTCTCTCTCTCTCTCTCGTGTTCTTGAGGTGATACGATCTTGATGTATCACGAGCTTTGCTATTATATTTGGATCCTATGATGTTTTCTCTCCCCTCTACTCTCTTGTAATGGATTGAGTTTCCCCTTTGAAGTTATCTTATCGGATTGAGTCTTTAAAGATTTGAGAACACTTGATGTATGTCTTGTCATGCGTATCTGTGGTGACAATGGGATACCACGTGATTCACTTGATGTATGTTTTGGTGATCAACTTGCGGGTTCCGCCCATGAACCTATGCATAGGGGTTGGCACACGTTTTCGTCGTGATTCTCTGGTAGGAACTTTGGGGCACTCTTTGAGGTCCTATGTGTTGGTTGAATAGATGAATCTGAAATTGTGTGATGCATATCGTATAATCATACCCACGGATACTTGAGGTGACATTGGAGTATCTAGGTGACATTAGGGTTTTGGTTGATTTGTGTCTTAAGGTGTTATTCTTACTAGGGATGTTTGTGACACTTATAGGAATAGCCGAACGGATTGATTGGAAAGAATAACTTTGAGGTGGTTTCGTACCCTACCATAATCTCTTTGTTTGTTCTCCGCTATTAGTGACTTTGGAGTGACTCTTTGTTGCATGTTGAGGGATAGTTATATGATCCAATTATGTTATTATTGTTGAGAGGACTTGCACTAGTGAAAGTATGAACCCTAGGCCTTGTTTCCACGCATTGCAATACTGTTTACGCTCACTTTTATCATTAGTAACCTTGCTGTTTTTATAGTTTCAGATTACAAAAATCTATATCTACCATCCATATTGCACTTGTATCACCATATCTTCGCTGAACTAGTGCACCTATACAATTTACCATTATATTGGGTGTGTTGGGGACACAAGAGACTCTTTGTTATTTGGTTGCAGGGTTGCTTGAGAGAGACCATCTTCATCCTACGCCTCCTACGGATTGATAAACCTTAGGTCATCCACTTGAGGGAAATTTGCTACTGTCCTACAAACCTCTGCACTTGGAGGCCCAACAACGTCTACAAGAAGAAGGTTGTGTAGTAGACATCATCGTCTTCCACGCAACTGGAAGATTGACGCAGATGGCTACCTGACGCCGGGCCCCGGCGTGATGGAGGCGGAGGCACAGCAGCGGTCGGCACAACGCCATCGGCCGCCACGACTTCTGGCATGCCAAGGACTACTGGGAGGCCATCGTCACGTTCCACATTGCGGCGGCCGGCGTGACCCCCGATCTGACGGGCAGTAGCGGCCGTCTTCGCGCCCCGCCTCCACCGTCGGATCACCGCGGACGTGCTGGCAGCCACGGGGCGCATCCACCGCTAGGGGGCGCACCCACCAGCGGCGCCCGTGCCGGCCACCCCTCCCTCGCCGCTGGAGTTGGAGTTGTCGTCAGAGCAGGTCATCCTCTGGGAGGACGATGATCCGGATGACACGCCGGGGTACCACGTGGCCCTATGGGCGTTGGAGGCTGCAGCGGCGGCGGCGGCGGTTGCGACGAGGGAGGCCGCCGAGGTCGCGGCTGCAATCGAAGCGGTTGAGGTGATGGCCGCAAGGCAGGCGGTGATGGCGCCAGCGGAGTGGCAGCAGGAGTGGCAGCAGCCGCCGACAGAGTGGCAGCAGGAGTGGCAGCAGCAGCCGGCAGAGGTGGAGGACGACGACCCGGTCGACTGGGACGACCTCACAAACTGGACCAGCAGCGACGACGGCCCGGTCGTGGTGGACCTCGTCGATAGCGATGAGGAGTAGTTTTTTTAATGTCATTTTTAGGTTAATCTCGTTATGTCGTTCTAAGCCTAAGTAGTACAATTTATGTATGAACTTATATATATCGAGTTCGGTCGTCTATGTAAAATATCTTATCTATGTCCAACAAATTTGTTTCGTCCATTTCAGTTGAGATTATCGATTTGATGATGCATTTGTACATGAATATTTGCTAAAGCATAAGAAATTAATCAAAAAATGGACACATAAAATATCGGCAGTCCAGAATCGCATGCATGAAATGAAAGAAAATTTTGCGAGGGTGCGTGCACGCCCAATGACGGCCCTCTAGCGTTTTAGAATATTTTCGCTTGGAAAACCCCGAGAAAATGCATCGGACGTCAGAAAATATCGAAAATTGTCATGCGTGCTACCCATTGTCCACGGATGACGTGTAAAAAGTTTTGTGTCATTATGTGGAGGTGAAAATAAAACATCTTAGAGAGTAGCTGGACCGGCATACCCAAACAGTCCTGGTTTGACTACGGGTACGTGATGGCATGCATGAAACGATACCAATTTTTTGCAAGGTGTGTGCACGGCCAACATAGTCCCCCACGCAAGAAATGAACGAAAACGGATACAAAACGAACGTTGCGTCACGTTCGGCCAGTGATTTTTGCTATTTTGGCCTGAAAAATCCTAGGAAATGCATCGAGTGTCGGAAAAATATGAAAATTTACGTGGGTGTTTTGGATGGTGATGGAAAGGTGTGGAAAAAGTTTGGGGCCGTTTGATGGAGTCGAGAAAAGAAAGTAGTTGGGAACCCCCTCTCGGAGACACAGAAACGGAGCTAATTGCACTGGGGCTACGTGATCGCATGCATGCAATGGCAATAAAGTTTGCATACATGTGTGCATGGCCAACGTAGGCCCCCACGCAAGAAATGAACGAAAACGGATACAAAACGAATGTTGCGTCACGTCCGGCCAGTAATTTTGGCTATTTTGGCCTGGAAAATCCTAGGAAATGCATCGAGTGTCAGAAAAATATGAAAATTGGCATGGGTGTTGTGGATGGTGATGATAAGGTGTGTAAAAAGTTTGGGGCCGTTTGACGGAGTCGAGAAAAGAAAGTAGTTGGGAACCCCCTCTTGGAGACACAGAAACAGAGCTGGTTGCACTGGGGCTACGTGATCGCATGCATGCAATGGCACCAAAGTTTGCATACATGTGTGCATGGCCAATGTAGCCCCCCACGCAAGAAATGAACGAAAACGGATACAAAACGAACGTTGCGTCACGTCCGGCCAGTGATTTTGGCTATTGTGGCCTGGAAAATCCTAGGAAATGCATAAAGTGTCGGAAAAATATGAAAATTGGAATGGGTGTTGTGGATGGTGATGGCAAGGTGTGGAAAAAGTTTGGGGCTGTTTGACGGAGTCGAGAAAAGAAAGTAGTTGGGAACCCCCTCTCGGAGACACAGAAACGGAGCTGGTTGCACTGGGGCTACGTGATCGCATGCATGCAATGGCACCAAAGTATGCATACATGTGTGCATGGCCAACGTAGGCCCCCACGCAAGAAATGAACGAAAATGGATACAAAACGAACGTTGTGTCACGTCTGGCCAGTGATTTTTGCTATTTTGGCCTGGAAAATCCAAGGAAATGCATCGAGTGTCGGAAAAATATGAAATTTGGCATGGGTGTTGTGGATGATGATGCCAAGGTGTGGAAAAAGTTTAGGGCCGTTTGACGGAGTCAAGAAAATAAAGTAGTTGGGAACCCCCTCTCGGAGACACATAAACGGAGCTGGTTGCACTGGGGCTACGTGATCGCATGCATGCAATGGCACCAAAGTTTTCATACATGTGTGCACGGCCAACGTAGGACCCCATGCAATAAATGAACGAAAACAGATACAAAACGAACGTTGCGTCACGTCCGGCTAGTGATTTTGGCTATTTTGGCTTGGAAAATCTTAGGAAATGCATCGAGTGTCGGAAAAATATGAAAATTGGCGTGGGTGTTGTGGATGGCGATGTAGAGGTGTGGAAAAAGTTTGGGGCCGTTTGAAGGAGTTGAGAAAAGAAAGTAGTTGGGAACCCCCTCTCGGAGACACAGAAACGGAGCTGGTTGCACTAGGGCTACGTGATCGCATGCATGCAATGGCACCAAAGTTTGAATAAATGTGTGCATGGCCAACGTAGGCCCCCACGCAAGAAATGAATGAAAACAGATACAAAATGAATGTTGCGTCACGCCCGGCGAGTGATTTTTGGCTATTTTGGCCTGGAAAATCCTAGGAAATGCATCGAGTGTCGGAAAAAATATGAAATTTTGTGTGGGTGTTGTGGATGGTGATGGCAACGTGTGGAAAAAGTTTGGGGCCGTTTGACGGAGTCGAGAAAAGAAAGTAGTTGGGAACCCCCTCTTAGAGACATAGAAACGGAGTTGGTTGCATTGGGGCTACATGATCGCATCCATGCAATGGCACCAAAGTTTGCATACATGTGTGCACGGCCAACATAGGCCCCCATGCAAGAAATGAACGAAAACGGATACAAAACGAACGTTGCATCACGTCCGGCCAGTGATTTTGGCTATTTTGGCCTGGAAAATCCTAGGAAATGCATCGAGTGTCGGAAAAATATGAAATTTGATGTGGGTGTTGCGGATGGTGATGCCAAGGTGTGGAAAAAGTTTGGGGCCGTTTGACGGAGTCAGAAAAAATGTAGTTGGCAATACCTGGAAACTATAAAATTGTATGAAAAAAGCATTTTCAATAATGTGATAAGACCTTACACAACTACCCGGGCAGTACCTGGAAAGTGCACCGCCTGGATAGTTGAGTAAGGTCACATGACAATATTAAAGATGACCATGCATGGGTTAACCGACGCGGCTATTTAAGCCGGTCGGGGCGTCCTTCCGTGGCCGAGGTGGGACTAAACTATGTCGTCCGACCGCCCGACCCTACTCCACGTGCGTCGTCTGGGGCCCGGCCCAATGATTGAGGACGGCAGAGGAGAGAGAGGTGACGCGGGCCTGACAGAATCTATCGGGATTGAAACCTCGTACCTCGCACGCATGTCGCCATATACCCATGACACACACAACGCCCCAACCCTAACGCACGCTGCCGCTGCCCTCTCGGCACGCCGCCATCCATCATACCCATCTGGACCCATGACAGAGCACCGCCGTCCGCCGTCAGCTGTTCGAGAACACGCATTCCGCCGTCCGCCGATCGAGATCACGCCGTGCCGTCCACATCTGGCCCATCACGTCACCGTCCGAAGTCTCTGACGTCGCTGTCTGAAGTCTCTGACGTTGCCGTCCGCGGTTCCACAGCACGCCGTCGTCCTCCCTCCCCCCGGGCGGCCACATACGGCCTAATGGTGGGAGGTAATTTTTTTTCAAACGGTGCATTGATCATATTTATCATCTAGACATGTACAGTAGCTAATACTTTTTTGCTTCTATTCGTAGTGATGGAGTACGGAGAGATTTACTGTTCTGTTGAGAAGTGGTGTTTTTTGGTCAGCAAACTGAACTCAAGGTAGAAAAACCGTTTTGCAAGCACTAGACTAGGAAAAATGTTGATGATTCCTAGTGTGCTCATGCGGAAGTGTTTGCTTAAGTTCATTATTAAATCATATGCATTGGACAGAGATAGGTTCATCATGCCATCAAAAAATGGTGCGATATCATTGCGTGCTGAAGATGTCTTTGATATTTTTGGTATAGAGAACAAGGGCAGAGATGCCATGAGAGCTTTAGATAAATGGGGGTTAAAGGCGAAGGCGAAGGTGACGAGTCGTTTCATAGATTCCAGTACGAATGAAATAATCATAGACCAACTTATTGAGGACATCACTAGCAGTGGCACGTATGATGATGATTTCCTGCGTCGAATTGTGTTGGTTCTCCTTGGCACGGTTCTTGCACCGCACTCCACGATAGAAGTTCCTAATGCTTTTTACAAGTTAGTGGAGGATGTGTAGAGCATCAAATCATTTAATTGGAACGCGTTTAGTTTACGCGTTTGCGTTGATGGCATCAAAAAGACCGTGTCAGATCTTACAAAATTTACATGGCCAGTGGGAAACCTTGCCCTCATACAGGTAATTTGTATGTTATAATTTTAATTTCGACTATAGTTTTCAAAATTAAGATTGCTAATATATTTCATGTTCATGCAATACATGTTTTGGGAGAAAGTGCAGCCACTCGATGGAGAGACATTCGATCCACTGGCGCATGCATATCCGTTGATGCTTAACTAGACAGAAGATGAGGCTCTTAAGCGTGACGCATACGACACATCGTACGGGCATGGGAATGGGAATGTAAGTATTTATAGTTTGTACTGCATGCAGTTGTGTGATACGTCTCCGTCGTATCTACTTTTCCAAACACTTTTGCCCATGTTTTGGACTCTAACTTGCATGATTTGAATGGAACTAATCCGGACTGGCGCTATTTTCAGCAGAATTGCCATGGTGTTATTTCTGTGCAGAAACAGAAGTTCTCGGAATGACCTGAAACTTCATGGAGATTATTTTTGGAAATAATAAAAAATACTGGCAAAAGATCAAGGCCAGGGGGCCCACACCCTAGCCACGAGGGTGGGGGGCGCGCCTGCCCACCTGGGCACGCCCCCTACCTCGTGGCCCCCCTAGAGCTCCACCGGCCTCAACCTTGACTCCATATATTCGTGTTCGGGGAGAAAAAAAAGAGAAGGAGGATTCATCGCGTTTTATGATACGGAGCCACCGCCAAGCCCTAAACTCTCTCGGGAGGGCTGATCTCGAGTCCGTTCGTGGCTCCGGAGAGGGGAATCCGTCGCCATCGTCATCATCAACCTTCCTCCATCACCAATTTCATGATGCTCACCGCCGTGCGTGAGTAATTCCATCGTAGGCTTGCTGGACGGTGATGGGTTGGATGGGATTTATCATGTAATCGAGTTAGTTTTGTTAGGTTTGATCCCTAGTATCCACCATGTTCTGAGATTGATGTTGCTATGACTTTGCTATGCTTAATGCTTGTCACTAGGGCCCGAGTGCCATGATTTCAGATCTGAACCTATTATGTTTTCATGAATATATGTGAGTTCTTGATCCTATCTTGCAAGTCTATAGTCACCTACTATGTGTTATGATCCGGCAACCCCGAAGTGACAATAATCGGGACCACTCCCGGTGATGACCGTAGTTTGAGGAGTTCATGTATTCACTATGTGTTAATGCTTTGGTCCAGTACTCTATTAAAAGGAGGCCTTAATATCCCTTAGTTTCCACTAGGACCCCGCTTCCACGGGAGGGTAGGACAAAAGATGTCATTCAAGTTCTTTTCTATAAGCATGTATGACTATATTCAGAATACATTCCTACATTACATTGATGAATTGGAGCTAGTTCTGTGTCACCCTAGGTTATGACTGTTACATGATCGATCAGATCCGGCATAATTCTCTATCACCGATCCATTGCCTACGAGCTTTCCATATATTGTTCTTCGCTTGTTTACTTTTTTGTTGCTATTGTTCTCATCACTATAAAACACCAAAAATATTACTTTTGCTATCGTTTCCTTTTGCTTCCGTTACCACTACTATCATATTACTTTGCTACTAAACACTTTGCTGCAAATACTAAGTTTCCAGGTGTGGTTGAATTGAAAACTTAGCTGCTAATACTTGAGAATATTCTTTGGCTACCCTTGTGTCGAATCAATAAATTTGGGTTGAATACTCTACCCTCGAAAACGGTTGTGATCCCCTATACTTGTGGGTTATCAAGACTATTTTCTTGCGCCGTTGCCGGGGAGCATAGCTCTATTCTTTGAGTCACTTGGGATTTATATCTACTTATCATTATGAAGAACTTGAGAGATCCAAAAACCAAGATTTATCCCTCAACTACGAGGGGAGGTAAGGAACTGCCATCTAGCTCTGCACTTGATTCACCTTCTGTTTTGAGTAAGCTTGCGACACCTAGACCTGCTTCTGCTATTAATTCTGAGATGTCGCGTATTATTGATGATGCCACTTCTGCTATGCATGATACTTATGATGAAACTACTTCTATGTTTGATACTACTGTGCCACTTGGTGAATTTCTTGTTGAACAACTTGCTAGGGCTAGAGAGAATGAGATTATTGAAAACTGATAATATTGATGAAAGTGATGATGAAGGCTCTCATAATAAATATGAATTGCATGTTGTGCCTGAGGGCTATGTTATGGATGAAGAAACTAAAAGAGACTTTCTTGCATGCAATGATAGAAGTGATCTTAGGAAATTATTAGCTAAGCTTAAACAAAAAACTCTGAATGCTAGAATGAAATATGATCCTGCTTATGCTACTTCACCTATCTTTGTTACTGATAAGGATTATGAATTCTCTATTGATCCTGATATAATTACTTTAATTGAATCTGATCCTTTTTATGGCTATGAATCTGAAACTGTTGTGGCACTTCTTACTAAATTAAATGATATAGCCACCCTATTCACTAATGATGAGAGAACTTGCTACTTTTATATCCTTAAAATATTTTCGTTCTCATTAAAGGGTGATGCTAAGATATGGTTTAATTCTCTTGATCCTAGTTGTGTGCGTAGTCCCCAGGATATGATTTATTACTTCTCTGCTAAATATTTCCCTGCTCATAAGAAACAAGCTGCCTTAAGGGATATATATAATTTTGTGCAAATTAAAGAAGAGAGTCTCCCACAAGCTTGGGGGAGGCTTCTCCAATTACTTAATGCTTTGCGTGATCATCCTCTTAATAAAAATGAAATACTTGATATCTTTTATAATGGACTAACCGATGCTTCCAAAGATTACCTGGATAGTTGTGATGGTTCTGTTTTCAGGGAAAGAACACCGGATGAGGCTGAAATTCTATTGAATAATATGTTGACAAATGAAAATAATTGGACACTTCCTAAGCCAACTCCTGAGCCTATTCCTAAACCAACTCCGAAGAAAAGAGGTGTTCTATTTCTCAGTCTTGAAGATATGCAAGAGGCAAAGAAATCTATGAAAGAAAAGGGCATTAAAGCTGAAGATGTTAAGAATTTACCTCCTATTGAAGAAATACATGGTCTTAATCTACCGCCTACTGAAGAAATACATGGTCTTGGTAACCCGACAAAGGTAGTAAAGGTAAATTCTCTCTATAGATATGATAAAGCTGAAATCCCATTTACTAAGTTTGCTAGCCCATGCTTGGATGAGTTTGATAACTTTATGGTTAAGCAAGAAAACTTCAATGCTTATTTTGGTAGAGAATTAAAACGCAATGCTAATATGCTTGAACACTTGGGTGATTATATGGCTAATGTTAAAGGTGAACTTAAACTTATTAGTAAACATGCTTCTATGGTTACCACTCAAGTAGAACAAGTACTTAAAGCTCAAAATGATTTGCTCAATGAATTGAATAGTAAGAAAAATGACTATGCTGTTAGAGTGGCTACTAGAGGTGGTAAAATGACTCAGGAGCCCTTGTATCCCAAGGGCCATCCTAAGAGAATTGAGCAAGATTCTCAGAGAAATAATATAGATGCACCTAGTCCTTCTAAAAGGAAGAAAAAGAAAAATGATAGGACTTTGCATGCTTCTAGTGAACCCGTTATTGACACACCTGAGAATCCCAATGATATCTCTATTTCTGATGCTGAAACACAATTTGGTAATGAACATGAAACTAGTGATAATGTTAATGATAATGTCCATGCTAATGCTCAACCTAGCAATGATAATGATGTAGAAATTGAACCTGCTGTTGATCTTGATAACCCACAATCAAAGAATAAATGTTATGATAAGAGAGACTTTGTTGCTAGGAAGCATGGTAAAGAAAGAGAACCATGGGTTTAGAAACCCATGCCTTTTCCTCCTAAGCCATCCAAGAAAAAGGATGATGAGGATTTTGAGCACTTTGCTGAAATGATTAGACCTATCTTTTTGCGTATGCGTTTGACTGATATGCTTAAAATGAGTCCTTATGCTAAGTACATGAAAGATATTGTTACTAATAAAAGAAAGATACCGGAAGCTGAAATTTCCACCATGCTTACTAATTATACTTTTAAAGGTGGAATACCTAAGAAACTAGGAGATCCTGGAGTACCAACTATACCATGCTCCATTAAAAGAAACTATGTTAAAACTGCTTTATGCGATCTTGGAGCCGGTGTTAGTGTTATGCCTCTCTTTATATCATAGACTTGATTTGAATAAGTTGACACGTACTGAAATATCTTTGCAAATGGCTGATAAATCAACTGCTATACCTGTCGGTATTTGTGAGGATGTGCCTATTGTGGTTGCAAATTTTACTATTTTAACAGACTTTGTTATTCTTGATATTCCCGAGGATGATAGTATTTCTATTATTTGTGGAAGACCCTTTTTGAATACTGCAGGGGCTGTTATCGATTGCAACAAAGGCAATGTCACTTTTCATGTTGATGGTAATGAGCATACGGTACACTTTCCGAGGAAACAACCTCAAGTCCACAATATCAATTCTATTGGAAAAATTCCATTGATTATTTTTGGAGATTTTGAATTTCCTCTTCCTACTATCAAGAAGAAATATGATATTCTTATCGTTGGGGATGTGCATATCCCCATTGAGGTAACCTAGTGTTATTCGAAAATTCTCCAGTTCCATGTTATTCAGAATGAGTTTGTTAACAAAACTTGATCAACCTTGTTAGTGGATTCCTTTTGATGAGCATGAGATGGATGAATTTAGAAAACACAACTCTCTGTACCCTCTTTTTACTTTCTGTTATTTATATTAAATAAAGCAAAAATAGTAATTTCTGTCTGTTTTTGAATTATCCGTGCAATATAAAATACCCCGAAAATAACAGTTCTCCAAATGCCCTGAAATTTAAATATGATTTTTTCTGGAATATCTGGGAATATCTGGCACTAAGAACACAGCAGGGGGAGCAAGCACCTAGCCATGAGGGTCCAGGGCGCGCCCACCCCCCTGGGCGTGCCCCCCTGCCTCATGGGCTGATACGTCTCCAACGTATCTATAATTTTTGATTGATCCATTCTATATTATCTACTGTTTTGGACATTATTGGGCTTTATTATCCACTTTTATATTATTTTTGGGACTAACCTATTAACCGGAGGCCCAGCCCAGAATTGCTGTTTTTTTTGCCTATTTTGGGGTTTCGAAGAAAAGGAATATCAAACGGAGTCCAAACGGAATGAAACCTCCGGGAACGTGATTTTCTCACCGAATACAACTCAGGAGACTTGGACCCTACGTCAAGCCAACTAACAGGAGGCCACGAGGTAGGGGGCGCGCCTGCCCCCCCCCCCCCAGGCACGCCCTCCACCCTCATGGGCCCCCTGTTGCTCCATCGACGTACTTCTTCCTCCTATATATACCCACGTACCCCCAAACGATCAGATATGGAGCCAAAACCCTAATTCCACCGTCGTAACTTTCTGTATCCATGAGATCCCATCTTGGGGCCTATTCCGGAGCTCCACCGGAGGGGGCATCGATCACGGAGGGCTTCTACATCAACACCATAGCCTCTCCGATGAAGTGTGAGTAGTTTACTTCAGACCTACGGGTCCATAGTTAGTAGCTAGATGGCTTCTTCTCTCTTTTTGGATCTCAATACAATGTTCTCCCCCTCTCTTGTGGAGATCTATTCGATGTAATCTTCTTTTTGCGGTGTGTTTGTTCAGACCGATGAATTGTGGGTTTATGATCAAGTCTATCCATGAATAATATTTGAATCTTCTCTGAATTCTTTTATGTATGATTGGTTATCTTTGCAAGTCTCTTCGAATTATCAGTTTGGTTTGGCCTACTAGATTGATCTTTCTTGCAATGGGAGAAGTGCTTAGCTTTGGGTTCAATCTTGCGGTGTCCTTTCCCGGTGACAGTAGGGGCAGCAAGGCACGTATTGTATTGTTGCCATTGAGGATAACAAGATGGGGTTTTCATCATATTGCATGAGTCTATCCCTCTACATCATGTCATCTTGCTTAAGGCGTTACTCTGTTTTTAACTCAATACTCTAGATGCATGCTGGATAGCGGTCGATGAGTGGAGTAATAGTAGTAGATGCAGGCAGGAGTTGGTCTACTTGTCTCGGACGTGATGCCTATATACATGATCATACCTAGATATTCTCATAACTATGCTCAATTTTGTCAATTGCTCAATAGTAATTTGTTCACCCACCATAGAATACTTATGCTCTCGAGAGAAGCCACTAGTGAAACCTATGGCCCTCGGGTCTATCTTTATCATATCAATCTCCTACTACTTAGTTATTTACTTTGCTATTTACTTTGCCTTTATTTTACTTTGCATCTTTATCATAAAAATACCAAAAATATTATCTTTATCATATCTATTAGATCTCACTCTCGTAAGTGGACCTATAGGGATTGACAACCCCTATTTGCGTTGGTTGCGAGGATTTATTTGTTTGTGCAGGTACGAGGGACTTGCGTGTAGCCTCCTACTGGATTGATACCTTGGTTCTCAAAAACAGAGGGAAATACTTACGCTACTTTGCTGCATCATCCCTTCCTCTTCGGGGAAAACCAACAAAGTGCTAAAAGAGGTAGCAAGAAGGATTTCTGGCGCCGTTGCCGGGGAGGTCTATGCAAAAGTCAACATACCAAGTACCCATCACATACCCTTATCTCCCGCATTACATTATTTGCCATTTTGCCTCTCGTTTTCCTCTCCCCCAATTCACCCTTGCCATTTTATTCGCCCTCTCTCTCTATCCTCCCTCTCTATTTGCCCTTTTTATCCGCTTGCTTTTTGTTTGCTTGTGTGTTAGTTTGCTTGTTTGTCGCGATGGCTCAAGATAATACTAAATTGTGTGACTTCACCAATACCATCAACAATGATTTTATCAGCACTCTGATTACTCCTCTTACGGATGCTGAATCTTGTGAAATTAATACTGCTTTGCTGAATCTTGTCATGAAAGATACGTTCTCCGGCCTTCCTAGTGAAGATGTCGCTACCCATCTAAATAGCTTCATTGATTTGTGTGACATGCAAAAGAAGAAATATGTGGATAATGATATTGTTAAATTGAAGCTATTTCCTTTTTCGCTTAGAGATCATGCTAAAGCTTGGTTTTCGTCTTTGCCTAAAAATAGTATTGATTCATGGAATAAGTGCAAAGATGCTTTTATCTCTAAGTATTTTCCTCCCGCTAAGATCATCTCTCTTAGAAACGATATTACGAACTTTAATTAACTTGATCATGAACATGTTGCACAAGCTTGGGAGAGAATGAAATTAATGATACGTAATTGCCCTACTCATGGTTTAAATTTGTGGATGATTATACAAAAAATTTATGCCGGATTGAATTTTGCTTCTAGAAATCTTTTGGATTCGGCCGCAGGAGGCACTTTTATGGAAATCACTTTAGGAGAAGCTACTAAAATCCTAGATAATATTGTGGTTAATTATTCTCAATGGCATACTGAAAAATCTACTAATAAAAAGGTGCATGCGATAGAAGAAATTAATGTTTTGAGTGGAAAAATGGATGAACTTATGAAATTATTTGCTAATAAGAGTGTTTCTTCTGATCCTAATGATATGCCCTTGTCTACTTTGATTGAGAATAATAATGAATCTATGGATGTGAATTTTGTTGGTAGGAACAATTTTGGTAACAACGCGTATAGAGGGAATTTCAATCCTAGGCCTTATCCTAGTAATCCCTCTAATAATTATGGTAATTCCTACAACAATTCCTATGGAAATTATAATAAGATGCCCCCTGATTTTGATTATAATATTAAAAAATTTATTACTTCACAAAAGAATTTTAATGCTATGATTGAAGAAAAATTGCTTAAGATTGATGATTTGGCTAGGAACGTTGATAGAATCGCTCTTGATGTTGATTCTTTGAAACTTAGATCTATTCAACCTAAGCATGATATCAATGAGTCTCTCAAATCCATGAGAATTTCCATTGACGAGTGCAAAGAAAGAACCGCTAGGATGCGTGCTAAGAAAGATGCCTTTATAAAAGCGTGTTCTTCTAGTTCCTATGAAAATAATGATAAAGATCTAAAAGTTATTGATGTGTCCCCTATTAAATCTATGTTTTGCAATATGAATCTTGATAATGATGGGACTGAATATGATCCACCTTTACCTAGAAGGCGTTCCAAGAATTCTGAATCTTTTGATCTTGATACTAAATTTGATAAAAGTGGGATTGAAGAAATTAAAACCCTAGATGTTGCTAAACACACCATTATGTATTTCAAGGAATTTGACTATGAAAATTGCTCTTTTATTGATTGTATTTCCTTGTTGCAATCCGTGCTAAATTCTCCTCATGCTTATAGTCAAAATAAAGCGTTTACTAAACATATCGTTGATGCCTTGATGCAATATTATGAAGAAAAACTTGAATTGGAAGTTTCTATCCCTAGAAAAATTTATGATGACTGGGAACCAACTATTAAAATTAAAATTAAAGATCATGAATGCTATGCTTTATGTGATTTGGGTGCTAGTGTTTCCACGATTCCAAAGACTTTGTGTGATTTGTTAGGTTTCCGTGATTTTGATGATTGCTCTCTAAACTTGCACCTTGCGGATTCCACTATTAAGAAACCTATGGGAATAATTAATGATGTTCTTATTGTTGTAAATAGGAATTATGTGCCCGTAGATTTTATTGTTCTTGACATAGATTGCAATCCTTCATGTCCTATTATTCTTGGTAGACCTTTCCTTGGAACGATTGGTGCAATTATTGATATGAAGGAAGGAAGTATTAGATTCCAATTTCCGTTAAGGAAAGGCATGGAACACTTTCCTAGAAAGAAAATTAAATTACCTTATGAATCTATTATGAGATCAACTTATGGATTGCCTACCAAAGATGGCAATACTTAGATCTATTCTTGCTTGTTATGCCTAGCTAGGGGCGTTAAACGATAGCGCTTGTTGGGAGGCAACCCAATTTTATCTTTATTCCTTGCCTTTTGATCCTGCTTAGTAATAAATAAATTATTTAGCCTCTGTTTTGGTCGTGTTTTTTGTGTTTAATTAGTGTTTGTGCCAAGTAGAACCGTTGGGAAGACTTGGGGAAAGTCTTGTTGAACTTGCTGTAAAAAACAGAAACTTTAGCGCTCACGAGAACTGCTGTTATTTTCATTTGGAAAGTGCTATTTAGTTAATTCTTTTTTCAGATGACTAGTAGATAAATTCCTCACGTCCAGAAATTTATTTTAGAATTTTTGGGGTTCCAGATCTTGCGCTAGATACAGATTACTACATACTGTTCTGTTTTTGACAGATTCTGTTTTTCGTGCGTTGTTTGCTTATTTTGATGAATCTATGGCTAGTAAATTAGTTTATAAACCATAGAGAAGTTGGAATACAGTAGGTATAACACCCATATAAATAAATAATGAGTTCATTACAGTACCTTGAAGTGGTCTTTTGTTTTCTTTCACTTACGGAGCTCACGAGATTTTCTACTTTAAGTTTTGTGTTGTGAAGTTTTCAAGTTTTGGGTAAAGATTTGATGGATTATGGAACAAGGAGTGGCAAGAGCCTAAGCTTGGGGATGCCCATGGCACCCCCAAGATAATCTAAGGACACCTAAAAGCCAAAGCTTGGGGATGCCCCGGAAGGCATCCCCTCTTTCGTCTACTTCTATCGGTAACTTTACTTGGAGCTATATTTTTATTTACCACATGATATGTGTTTTGCTTGGAGCGTCTTGTATGATTTGAGTCTTTGCTTATTAGTTTACCACAATCATCCTTGCTGTACACACCTTTTGAGAGAGCCATACATGATTTGGAATTTGTTAGAATACTCTATGTGCTTCGCTTATATCTTTTGAGTTATATAATTTTGCTCTAGTGCTTCACTTATATCTTTTAGAGCACGGTGGTGGATTTGTTTTATAGAAACTATTGATCTCTCATGCTTCACTTAGATTATTTTGAGAGTCTTAAATAGCATGGTAATTTGCTTAAAATCCTAATATGCTTGGTATGCAAGATTAATAATAAAAATTCTCTTATGAGTGTGTTGAATACTATGATAAGTTTGATACTTGATAATTGTTTTGAGACATGGAGATGGTGATATTAAAGTCATGCTAGTTGAGTAGTTGTGAATTTGAGAAATACTTGTGTTGAAGCTTGTGATTCCCGTAGCATGCACGTATGGTGAACCGTTATGTGATGAAGTCGGAGCATGATTTATTTATTGATTGTCTTCCTTATGAGTGGCGGTCGGGGACGAGCGATGGTCTTTTCCTACCAATCTATCCCCCTAGGAGCATGCGCGTAATACTTTGCTTTGATAACTTGTAGATTTTTGCAATAAGTATATGAGTTCTTTATGATTAATGTTGAGTCCATGGACTATACGCACTCTCACCCTTCCACCTTTGCTAGCCTCTCTAATACCGCGCACCTTTCGCCGGTATCATACACCTACCATATACCTTCCTCAAAACAGCCACCATACCTACCTATTATGGCATTTCCATAGCCATTCCGAGATATATTGCCATGCAACTTTCCACCTTTCCGTTTATGACACACTCCATCATTTTCATATTGCTTAGCATGATCATGTAGTTGACACAGTATTCGTGGCAAAGCCACCATTCATAATTCTTTCATACTTGTCACTCATGCATCATTGCATATCCTGGTACACCGCCAGAGGCATTCATATAGAGTCATATCTTGTTCTAAGTATGAAGTTGTAATTGTTGAGTTGTAAGAAAAATAAAAGTGTGATGATCATCATTATTAGAGCATTGTCCCAGTGAGGAAAGGATGATGGAGACTATGATTCCCCCACAAGTCGAGATGAGACTCCGGACGAAAAATAAATAGAAGAGGCCAAAGAAGCCCAAATAAAAAAAGAGAAAGAAAAGAGGCCATAAAAAAAGAGAAAAGGCCCAAATAAAAAATATAAAAAAATGAGAGAAAAAGAGAGAAGGGACAATGTTACAATCCTTTTACCACACTTGTGCTTGAAAGTAGCACCATGATCTTCATAGTAGAGAGTCTCTCATGTTATCACTTTCATATACTAGTGGGAATTTTTCATGATAGAACTTGGCTTGTATATTCAAATGATGGGCTTCCTCAAAATTGCCCTAGGTCTTCATGAGCAAGCAAGTTGGATGCACACCCACTTAGTTTCTTTTTGAGCTTTCATATACTTATAGCTCTAGTGCATCCGTTGCATGGCAATCCCTTCTCGCTCACATTGATATCTATTGATGGGCATCTCCATAGCCCGTTGATACGCCTAGTTGATGTGAGACTATCTTCCCCTTTTTGTCTTCTCCACAACCACCACTCTATTCCACCTATAGTGCTATATCCATGGCTCACGCTCATGTATTGCGTGAAGATTGAAAAAGTTTTGAGAATGTCAAAAGTATGAAACAATTGCTTGGCTTGTCATCGGGGTTGTGCATGATTTAAATATTTTGTGTGGTGAAGATAGAGCATAGCCAGACTATATGATTTTGTAGGGATAACTTTCTTTAGCCATGTTATTTTGAGAAGACATAATTGCTTTGTTAGTATGCTTGAAGTATTATTATTTTCTATGTCAATATGAACTTTTGTCTTGAATCTTTCGGATCTGAATATTCATACCACAATTAAGAAGAATTACATTAAAATTATGCCAAGTAGCACTCCGCATCAAAAATTCTGTTTTTATCATTTACCTACTAGAGGACGAGGAGGAATTAAGCTTGGGGATGCTTGATACGTCTCCAACGTATCTATAATTTTTTATTGCTCCATGCTATAATATCTACTGTTTTGGAAATTATTGGGCTTTATTATCCACTTTTATATTATTTCTGGGACTAACCTATTAATCGGAGGCCCAACCTAGAATTGTTGTTTTTTGCCTGTTTTAGGGTTTCGAAGAAAAGGAATATCAAACGGAGTCCAAACAGAATGAAACCTTCGGGAACGTGATTTTCTCACCGAATACAACTCAGGAGACTTGTACCCTACGTCAAGCCAACTAACAGGAGGCCACGAGGTAGGGGGGCGAGCCTGCCCCCCCCCCAGGCACGCCCTCCACCCTCGTGGGCCCCCTGTTGCTCCACCGACGTACTTCTTCCTCCTATATATACCCACGTACCCCAAACAATCAGATACGGAGCCAAAACCCTAATTCCACCGCCGTTACTTTCTGTATCCACGAGATCCCATCTTGGGGCCTGTTCCGGAGCTCCTCCAGAGGGGGCATCGATCACGGAGGGCTTCTACATCAACACCATAGCCTCTCCGATGAAGTGTGAGTAGTTTACTTCAGACCTACGGGTCCATAGTTAGTAGCTAGATGGCTTCTTCTCTCTTTTTGGATCTCAATACAATGTTCTCCCCTCTCTTGTGGAGATCTATTCGATGTAATCTTCTTTTTGCGATGTGTTTGTTGAGACTGATGAATTGTGGGTTTATGATCAAGTCTATCCATGAATAATATTTGAATCTTCTCTGAATTCTTTTATGTATGAATGGTTATCTTTGCAAGTCTCTTCGAATTATCAGTTTGGTTTGGCCTACTAGATTGATCTTTCTTGCAATGGGAGAAGTGCTTAGCTTTGTGTTCAATCTTGCGGTGTCCTTTCCCGGTGACAGTAAGGGCAGCAAGGCACGTATTGTATTGTTGCCATCGAGATAACAAGATGGGGTTTTCATCATATTGCATGAGTCTATCCCTCTACATCATGTCATCTTGCTTAAGGTGTTACTCTGTTTTTAACTTAATACTCTAGATGCATGCTGGATAGCGGTCGATGCGTGGAGTAATAGTAGTAGATGCAGGTAGGAGTCGGTCTACTTGTCTCGGACGTGATGCCTATATACATGATCATACCTAGATATTCTCATAACTATGCTCAATTCTGTCAATTGCTCAACAGTAATTTGTTCACCCACCGTAGAATACTTATGCTCTCGAGAGAAGCCACTAGTGAAACCTATGGCCCCCGGGTCTATCTTTATCATATCAATCTCCTACTACTTAGTTATTTGCTTTGCTATTTACTTTGCCTTTATTTTACTTTGCATCTTTATCATAAAAATACCAAAAATATTATCTTTATCATATCTATCAGACCTCACTCTCGTAAGTGGCCCTATAGGGATTGACAACCCCTATTTGTGTTGGTTGCGAGGATTTATTTGTTTGTGCAGGTACGAGGGACTTGCGTGTAGCCTCTTACTAGATTGATACCTTGGTTCTCAAAAACTGAGGGAAATACTTACGCTACTTTGCTGCATCATCCCTTCCTCGGGGAAAACCAACGTAGTGCTAAAAGGGGTAGCATGGGCCCACGGTGGCTCCCCTCCACTTATTCCTGCACCCACACACTTCTTCCTCCCAAAAAATTCACCATCCAGCTCAAGCACGAGTTCTAGCTCATTTTGCTGCGATTTTCGATCTCCTTGCTCAAAGCACCTCTCACAAAACTGCTTTGGGGGATTGTTCCTTGGTATGTGACTCCTCCATTGGTCCAATTAGTTTTTGTTCTAGTGATTTATTCATTGCAAATTTGTGCTGCCTAGGTGACCATGTTCTTGAGCTTGCATGTCAAATTTGTATGGTCAAAAGTAGTTTTGATGCATGATATAGGCTCTAGGCACTTGTAGGAGTAGTTTCTACCAATTTTGTTGAGTTTGGTTTACTTTTATTTGAAGATACTAAAAATTTCAGAAATTTTTCAGAGGAAGAAATATGTTTAGGAAAATGTACCAAGGTGGTTCTTCAAGGAAACAAGGACCCAGGCTTGCAATGCGTGATGCTGATGGTGAGCCACCAAGGGACGCTCTAGTGCGGCCTTGTGAATGGCCTTCAGAGGACTTCATGGATCGAGCAGGAATTAAGGAAGAATTTAACGCATATTTGTGTAATGCTGATCTTGTGAGCTTGGAGGCAGAAAAATGCCGTCAGTACCACTATCTCACTAGTTCCTTTGTGAGGAGGTTTGAATTTTCATCTTCACGTAATTCTCAAACTATCCTATTTGATCTTTATGAAAATTCTTATACTATGGACTTAGAGGACTTTACCACTGCTTGCAAACTTCCACAATGGGGTAGTGCTAGTGAACCTCGCAGATCTGAATTTAGAGATTTTCTTGCTAGTATAACTGTGAGGGAATCTAGAGATATAGCACAAGCTACCATAGGGAGCATTCATTTTCCTGCTCTACATTATTTTGCTCTCTTCATAGTTAGATGCATTAATGGTAAAGATGAAGCATGTCACATGTGTGTCCCTGACCTCAGTATTCTTAGGGGTGCTATGTTAGAAGAAAAATCTTATAACTTAGGAGCCATTGATGCACGTAGGTTGCAACATAATAGATTTAATGGAGATTTCTTTGGTGGAATTTATGCAACCCGTATAGCTAATTTTCTTGGTATAACCATACGTGAGGATGATATTGAGTTGCCTCCTGCTTATTTGGATTATGAGGCTATGGTTCGTCATCATTTTGTTGAGAGGAACGATCAGTTCCTCCAGTACCGACTAATCTTTGACAGACGATGCACCTATCACGTCACTCTCCCTGCCTCTACTTTCTTTGACTTTCAGGCAAAGGGAGATATTTTATAACCAGAGAGGAGGCGGAAGAGTATAAGAGGAGGGCTGAGATAGCTCGCCTCCAAGCTGCAGCCCATGATGCAATGACTGCTGCATCTCAGTACGACCCCAACTACAACTTTGGATATCCGCTAGGCCATCCGTGGCATTAGAACAACTTAGGCCCGAAAGCCTAAGCTTGGGGGAGTACGTATTTCCCACCGACATTACATTTATGTTCACACACTCATTGCTAGTTGTCGGTGCTCATACTTTTTCATTGTAATATCCATGCTAGTTTAATTCCTTTTTATGCTTTCTTCTTGTGTGTTTCATAAACCTTAAGAAAAACAAAAATTAGTTGTAGCTTTTAATTAGTTTACTTTCCATGCTTGTAGTAGTAATTAAAAAGAAAACCCAAAAGATTTCTTGTTCTTCTTTTGCTTGTTGGGAGCTTTCCCGTGTAAATAGTTTTATTTCTTTTCTTTTCTTTGGGGGTCGATAGGAGAAGACCTTAATTAAACTATTAAAGTGGATCTTATATGCATTATTGTTGATCTGACAAAAGAGCCCATATTGCCTTGTCTTCTCCTGTTTACTGAATGCTTGCAGATTCCAGCTTAGTCCAATGCACGTTCACTATTATTATTATTCACATCATTCAGTCGTGCAAGTGAAAGGCAATTATGACGATATATGATGGACTGATTGAGATGAGAAAAGCTGGTATGAACTCGACCTCTTTTGTTTTTGTAAATATGATTAGTTCATCGTTCCTGATTCAGCCTATTATGAATAAACATGTTTGCAATGACAATTAGAGATTATAGTTGCTTATGCCATGCTTAATTAGCTAGGAGCTTATAATGGTTTACCTTGCGTGCCAACATGCTATTAAAATGGTTGTGATGTGGTATGATAGGGTGGTCCTCTTTTGAACGATTCCAGTGGCTTGACTTGGCACATGTTCACACATGTAGTTGAAACAAAATCAACATAGCCTCTACGATATTTATGTTCATGGTGCATTATATCCTACTCATGCTTGCATTCGGTGTTGATTAATTTTAATGCATGTTCATGACTATTGTCGCTCTCTAACTGGTCGCTTCCCAGTCTTTTGCTAGCCTTCGCCTGTACTAAGCGGGAATACTGCTTGTTCCACATGACTCCACCATACCTACCTATATACAGTATCTACCTGCCGTTCCAAGTAAATTTGTATGTGCCAAACTCTAAACCTTCAAATAAACATTCTGTTTTGTATGCTCGAATAGCTCATGTATCAACTAGGGCTGTTCTTATCTTCCATGTTAGGCGGGTTATTCTCAAGAGGAGTGGACTCCGCTCCTCACTCACGAGAAAATGGCTGGTCACCGGGATGCCCAGTCCCATGCTTTATGCAAATCAAATCAAAATAATTGCAAACAAAACTTCCTCCTGGGACTGTTGTTAGTTGGAGGCACTCGTTGTTTCGAGCAAGCCATGGATTGATGCTTGTTGGTGGAGGGGGAGTATAAACTTTACCATTCTGTTTGGGAACCGCCTATAATGTGTGTAGCATGGAAGATATGACCATCTCATGGTTGTTATGTTGACAATGAAAGTATACCGCTCAAAATATTATTCACCTCTATTTCAAAATCGAGCTCTGGCACCTCTACAAATCCCTGCTTCCCTCTGCGAAGGGCCTATCTATTTACTTTTATGTTGAGTCATCATCCTCTTATTAAAAATCAACAGTTGGAGAGCACCGCTGTCACTTGCATTCATTACTGTTAGTTTACATTGAGTATGACTTGACTGGATCTCTTTTACTATGAATTACAATGTCTAGTCAGTCCTTGATCTTTAAAGGTGCTCTGCATTTATGTTTTGCGGTCTCAGAAAGGGCTAGCGAGATACCATCTTGTTATATCATATTATGATTGTTTTGAGAAAGTGTTGTCATCCGAGGTTTATTATTATTGCTCACTAGTTGATTATGCCATTGATATGAGTAAACATGAGACCTAAGAGTTATTGTGAATATGGTTAGTTCATAATCCTTTCTGAAAACTTGAATGCTGGCTTTACATATTTACAACAACAAGAGAAAACAAAGTTTGTAAAAGTTTTTCTTTATCACTTTTAGTTTGTCAACTGAATTGCTTGAGGGCAAGCAAAGGTTTAAGCATTTGGGAGTTGATACATCTCCATCGTATCTACTTTTCCAAACACTTTTACCCTTGTTTTGGACTCTAACTTGCATGATTTCAATGGAACTAATCCGGACTGACGCTGTTTTCAGCAGAATTGCCATGGTGTTATTTATGTGCAGAAACAAAAGTTCTCGGAATGACCTGAAACTTCACGGAGATTATTTTTGGAAATAATAATAAATACTGGCAAAAGATCAAGGCCAGGGTGCCCACACCCTAGCCACGAGGGTGGGGGCGCGCTTGTCCCCCTAGGCGCGCCCCCTACCTCGTGGGCCCCCTGGAGCTCCGCCGACCTCAACCTTGACTCCATATATTCGTGTTCGGGGAGAAAAAAATAGAGAAGAAGGATTCATCGTGTTTTACGGTACGGAGCCGCTACCAAGCCCTAAACTCTCTCAGGAGGGCTGATATGGAGTCCGTTCGGGGCTCCGGAGAGGGGAATCCATCGCCATCGTCATCATCAACCTTCCTCCATCACCAATTTCATGATGCTCACCGCCGTGCATGAGTAATTCCATCGTCGGCTTGCTGGATGGTGATGGGTTGGATGAGATTTATCATGTAATCGAGTTAGTTTTTTTAGGGTTTGATCCCTAGTATCCACTATGTTCTGAGATTGATGTTGCTATGACTTTGCTATGCTTAATGCTTGTCACTAGGGCCCGAGTGCCATGATTTCAGATCTGAACCTATTATGTTTTCATGAATATATGTGAGTTCTTGATCCTATCTTGCAAGTCTATAGTCACCTACTATGTGCTATGATCCGGCAACCCCGAAGTGACAATAATCGGGACCACTCCCATGTTGGGGAACGTAGCAGAAATTCAAAATTTTCCTACGTGTCACCAAGATCTATCTATGGAGAAACTAGCAACGAGGGGAAGGAGAGTGCATCTACATACCCTTGTAGATCGCTAAGCGGAAGCGTTCAAGTGAACGGGGTTGATGGAGTCGTACTCGTCGTGATTCAAATCACCGATGATCAAGTGCCGAACGCACGGCACCTCCGCGTTCAACACACGTACAGCCCGGTGACGTCTCCCACGCCTTGATCCAGCAAGGAGAGAGGGAGAAGTTGAGGAAGACTCCATCCAACAGCAGCACAACGGCGTGGTGGTGATGGAGGAGCGTGGCAATCCCGCAGGGCTTCGCCAAACACCATGGGAGAAGAGGAGGAGGGAGAGAGGTAGGGCTGCACCAAGAGGGAGAGAACTCATGTGTATGGCAGCCCCAAACCTCAACTATATATAGGGGGAAGGGGGGGCTGCGCCCCCTCTAGGGTTTCCCACCCCCAAGGGGTGCGGCCAGCCCTAGATGGCAAAGGGGTTGGCGGCCAAGAGGGGAGGGGAGAGGGAGGCGCACCAATATGGGCCCTAAGGCCCATATCCCCTTAGGGTTTGCCCCTTCTCTCCTTCTAGCCGCATGGGCCATGGTGGGAGGAGCCCTAGCCCACCTAGGGGCTGGTGCTCTCTCATACTTGGCCCATGTATGCCTCTGGAGCATGTGGCCCCACTTGGTGGACCCCCGGGACCCTCCCGGTGGTCCCGGTACATTACCGGTATCGCCCGAAACTTTTCCGGTTACCAAAACAGAACTTCCCATATATAAATCTTTACCTCCGGACCATTCCGGAACTCCTCGTGACGTCCGGGATCTCATCTGGGACTCCGAACAACATTCGGTAACCACATACAAGCTTCCTTTATAACCCTAGCGTCATCGAACCTTAAGTGTGTAGACCCTACGGGTTCGGGAGACATGCAGACATGATCGAGACGTTCTCCGGTCAATAACCAACAGCGGGATCTGGATACCCATGTTGGCTCCCACATGTTCCACGATGATCTCATCGGATGAACCATGATGTCAAGGACTCAATCGACCCCGTATACAATTCCCTTTGTCTAGCGGTATTTCACTTGCCCGAGATTCGATCGTCGGTATACCGATACCTTGTTCATTCTCGTTACCGGCAAGTCTCTTTACTCGTTCCGTAACATATCATCCCGTGATCAACCCCTTGGTCACATTGTGCACATTATGATGATGTCCTACCGAGTGGGCCCAGAGATACCTCTCCGTTTACACGGAGTGACAAATCCCAGTCTCGATTCGTGCCAACCCAACAGACACTTTCGGAGATACCTGTAATGCACCTTTATAGCCACCCAGTTACGTTGTGACGTTTGGTACACCCAAAGCATTCCTACGGTATCCGGGAGTTGCACAATCTCATGGTCTAAGGAAAAGATACTTGACATTAGAAAAGCTTTAGCATACGAACTACACGATCTTTGTGCTAGGCTTAGGATTGGGTCTTGTCCATCACATCATTCTCCTAATGATGTGATCCCGTTATCAACGACATCCAATGTCCATAGCCAGGAAACCATGACTATCTGTTGATCACAACGAGCTAGTCAACTAGAGGCTCACTAGGGACATATTGTGGTCTATGTATTCACACGTGTATTACGATTTCCGGATAATACAGTTATAGCATGAATAAAAGACTATTATCATGAACAAAGAAATATAATAATAACACTTTTATTATTGCCTCTAGGGCATATTTCCAACAGTCTCCCACTTGCACTAGAGTCAATAATCTAGTTCACATCACCATGTGATTAACACTGACAGGTCACATCACCATGTGACCAACATCCAAAGAGTTTACTAGTGTCACTAAACTAGTTCACATCATCATGTGATCAAGACTCAATGAGATCTGGGGTTTGGTCATGTTCTGCTTGTGAGAGAGGTTTTAGTCAACGGGTCTGAACCTTTCAGATCCGTGTGTGCTTTACAAATCTCTATGTCATCTCCTAGATGTAGCTCCCACGTTCTATTTGGAGCTATTCCAAATAACTGTTCTACTTGGAGCTATTCTAAATTGTTGCTCCATTATACGTATCCGGTATCTCTACTCAGAGCTATCCGGATAGGTGTTAAGCTTGCATCGACGTAACCCTTTACGACGAACTCTTTTACCACCTCCATAATCGAGAAAATTCCTTAGTCCACTAGTTACTAAGGATAACTTTGACCGCTGTCCTATGATCCATTCATGGATCACTCTTGTACCCCTTGACTGACTCATGGCAAGGCACACTTCAGGTGCGGTACACAGCATAGCATACTGAAGAGCGTACGTCTTAAGCATAGGGGACGACCTTCGTCCTTTCTCTCTATTCTGCCGTGGTCGAGCTTTAAGTCTTAACTTTGTACCTTACAACTCAGGCAAGAACTCCTTCTTTGACTGGTCCATCTTGAACACCTTCAAGATCATGTCAAGGTATGTGCTCATTTGAAAGTACCATTAAGCGTTTTGATCTATCCTTATAGATCTTGATGCTCAATGCTCAAGCAGCTTAATCCAGGCTTTCCATTGAAAAAAACACTTTCAAAATAACCCTATATGCTTTCCAGAAATTCTACGTCATTTCTGATCAACAATATGTCAACAACATATACTCATCAGAAATTCTATAATGCTCCCACTCACTTCTTTGGAAATACAAGTTTCTCATAAACTTTGTATAGACCCAAAATCTTTGATCATCTTATCAAAGCGTACATTCCAACTCCGAGATGCTTACTCCAGTCCTTAGAAGGATCGCTGGAGCCAGCATACCTTTTAGCATCCTTAGGATCGACAAAACCTTTCTGATTGTATCGCATACAACCTTTCCTTACGACTGGTAAGGAAACTCGTTTTGACATCCATCTGCCAGATTTCATAAATGCAGCTTGTGCTAACGTGATTCCGACGGACTTTAAGCATCGCTACGGATGAGAAAATCTCATCGTAGTCAACTCCTTGAACTTGTCGGAAAACATCTTAACGACAAGTCGAGCTTTCTTAATGGTAATTCTTACCATCATTGTCTGGTTTCCTTTTAAAATCCATCCGTACTCATTTGCCTTACGACCATCGAGCCGTTCTGCCAAAGTCTTCACTTTGTTTTCATACATGGATCCTCTCTCGGATTTTATGGCCTCAAGCCATTTATCGGAATCCGGGCCCACCATCGCTTCTCCATAGCTCGTAGGCTCATTGTTGTCTAGCAACATGACTTCCAAGACAGGATTACGTACCACTCTCAAGTAGTACGCATCCTTGTCATCCTACGAGGTTTGGGAGTGACTTGATCTGAAGTTTCATGATCACTATCATAAGCTTCCACTTCAATTGGTGTAGGTGCCACGGGAACAACTTCCTGTGCCCTGCTACACACTGGTTGAAGTGATGGTTCAATAACCTCATCAAGTCTCCACCATCCTCCCACTCAATTCTTTCGAGAGAAACCTTTCCTCGAGAAAGGACCTGATTCAAGAAACAATCCTTTATTGCTTTTGGATCTGAGACAGGAGGTATACCCAACTGTTTTGGGTGTCCTATGAAGATGCATTTATCCGCTTTGGGTTCTAGCTTATCAGCCTGAAACTTTTTCACATAAGCGTCGTAGCCCCAAAATTTTAAGAAACGACAACTTAGGTTTCTCTAAACCATAATTCATACGGTGTCATCTCAACGGAATTACGTGGTACCCTATTAAAGTAAATGTGGTTGTCTCTAATGCCTAACCCATGAACAATAGTGGTAATTCGATAAGAGACATCATGGTATGCACCATATCCAATAGGGTGCAACTATGATGTTCGGACACACCATCACACTATGGTGTTCCAGGCGGTATTAATTGCGAAACAATTTCCACAATGTCTTAATTGTGTGCCAAAACTCGTAACTCAGATATTCATCTCTATGATCATATCATAGACATTCTATCGTCTTGTCACGAAGATCTTAAACTTCACTCTGAAATTACTTGAACCATTCAATAATTCAGACTTGTGTTTCATCAAGTAAATATTCTCAACATCTACTCGAATCATCTGTGAAGTAAGATCATAACGATATTCACTGCATGCCTCAGCACTCATTGGATTGCACACATCAAAATGTGTTACTTCCAACAAGTTGCTATCTTGTTCCATCTTACTGAAAACGAGGCTTTTCAGTCATCTTGCCCATGTGGTATGATTTTCATATCTCAAGTGATTCAAAATCAAGTGAGTCCAAACGGTCCATTTGCATGGAGTTTCTTCATGCATATACACCAATAGACATGGTTCGCATGTCTCAAACTTTTCAAAAACGAGTGAGTCCAAAGATCCATCAACATGGAGCTTCTTCATGCGTTTTATACCATTATGACTTGCATGGCAGTGCCACAAGTAAGTGGTACTATCATTACTATCTTATATCTTTTGGCATGAAAATGTGTATCACTACGATCGAGATTCAATAAACCATTCAGGTTTAATACTAATCTTGATGGTAGAGGGAGCGTGCGATGTTTGATCACATCAAACTTGGAAATGCTTCCAACACATATCGTCGGCTCACCTTTAGCTAGTCTCCATTTATTCTGTTGCTCTTTATTTCGAGTTACTAACACTTAGCAACCGAACCGGTATCTTATACCCTGGTGCTACTAGGAGTACTAGTAAAGTACACATTAACATAATGTATATCCAATATACTTCTATCGACCTTGCCAGCCTTCTCATCTACCAAGTATCTAGGGTAATGCTGCTCCAGTGGTTGTTCCCCTTATTACAGAAGCACTTAGTCTCGGGTTTGGGTTCAACCTTGGGTTTCTTCACTTGAGCAGCAGCTGAATTGCCGTTTCATGAAGTATCCCTTTGTTCCCTTGCCCTTCTTGAAACTAGTGGTTTCACCAACCATCAACAATTGATGCTCCTTCTTGATTTCTACTTTCGCGGTGTCAAACACCATGAATATTTCAAGGATCATCATATCTATCCCTGATATGTTATAGTTCATCACGAAGCTCTAGCAGCTTGGTGGCAATGACTTTGGAGAAACATCACTATCTCATTTGGAAGATCAACTCCCACTCGATTCAAGTGATTGTTGCACTCAGACAATCTGAGCACAAGCTCAATGATTGAGCTTTTCTCCCTTAGTTTGTAGGCTAAGAAAATTGTCGGAGGTCTCATACCTCTTGACGTGGGCACGAGCCTGAAATCCCAATTTCAGCCCTCGAAACATCTCATATGTTCCGCGACGTTTCGAAAATGTCTTTGGTGCCTCTACTTAAACCATTTAACTGAACTATCACGTAGTTATCAAAACGTGTATGTTCGATGTTCGAAACATCCACAAACGACGTTTGGGGTTCAGCACACTAAGCAGTGCATTAAGGACATAAGCGTTCTAGTGTCCGCATAATCGCTACTGTCAACTTTCAACTATATTTTCTCTAGGAACATAACTAAAACAGTAGAACTATAGCGTGAACTACGACATAATTTGCAAAAGGTCTTTTGACTATGTTCAGGATAATTAAGTTCATCTTATGAACTCCCACTTAGATAGACATCCCTCTGGTCATCTAAGTGATCACATGATCCGAGTCAACTAGGCCGTGTCCGATCATCACGTGAGACGGACTGGTCATCATCGGTGAACATCTTCATGTTGATCGTATCTACTATACGACTCATGCTCGACCTTTCGGTCTCCGTGTTCCGAGGCCATGTCTGCACATGCTAGGCTCGTCAAGTTAACCCTAAGTGTTTTCGCTGTGTAAAACTGTCTTACACCCGTTGTATGTGAACGTAAGAATCCATCACACCCGATCATCACGTGGTGCTTAGAAGCGACGAACTGTAGCAACGGTGCACAGTTAGGGGAGAACACTTCTTGAAATTTTGTAAGGGATCATCTTATTTACTACCGTCGTCCTAAGTAAACAAGATGCATAATCATAATAAACATCACATGCAATTATATAGTTGTGACATGATATGGCCAATATCATATAGCTCCATTGATCTTCATCTTCGGGGCTCCATGATCATCTTGTCACCGGCTTGACACCATGATCTCCATCATCATGATCTCCATCATCGTGTCTTCATGAAGTTGTCACGCCAACGACTACTTCTACTTCTATGGCTAACATGTTTAGCAATAAAGTAAAGTAAGTTACATGGCGTTGTTCAATGACACGCAGGTCATACAATAAATTAAGACAACTCCTATGGCTCCTGCCGGTTGTCATACTCATCGACATGCAAGTCGTGAATCCTATTACAAGAACATGATCAATCTCATACATCACATATCATTTATCACATTCTACTTGGCCATATCACATCACATAGCATACCCTGCAAAAACAAGTTAGACGTCCTCTAATTGTTGTTGCATGTTTTACGTGGCTGCTATGGGTTTCTAGCAAGAACGTTTCTTACCTACGCAAGACCACAGCGTGATATGCCAATTGCTATTTACCCTTCATAAGGACCCTTTTCATCGAATCCGTTCCGACTAAAGTGGGAGAGACTGGCACCCGCTAGCCACCTTATGCACCAAGTGCATGTCAATCGGTGGAACCTGTCTCACGTAAGAGTACGTGTAAGGTTGGTCCGGGCCGCTTCATCCCACAATACCGTCGAAACAAGATTGGACTAGTAATGGTAAGCATATTGAACAAAATCAACGCCCACAACTACTTTGTGTTCTACTCGTGCAAAGAATCTACGCAATAGACCTAGCTCATGATGCCACTGTTGGGGAACGTAGCAGAAATTCAAAATTTTCCTACGTGTCACCAAGATCTATCTATGGAGAAACTAGCAACGAGGGGAAGGAGAGTGCATCTACATACCCTTGTAGATCGCTAAGCGGAAGCATTCAAGTGAACGGGGTTGATGGAGTCGTACTCGTCGTGATTCAAATCACCGATGATCAAGTGCCGAACGCACGGCACCTCCGCGTTCAACACACGTACAACCCGGTGACGTCTCCCACGCCTTGATCCAGCAAGGAGAGAGGGAGAGGTTGAGGAAGACTCCATCCAACAGCAGCACAACGGCGTGGTGGTGGTGGAGGAGCATGGCAATCCCGCAGGGCTTCGCCAAGCACCATGGGAGAAGAGGAGGAGGGAGAGAGGTAGGGCTGCACCAAGAGGGAGAGAACTCATGTGTATGGCAGCCCCAAACCTCAACTATATATAGGGGGAAGGGGGGGCTGCGCCCCCTCTAGGGTTTCCCACCCCCAAGGGGTGCGGCCAGCCCTAGATGGCAAAGGGGTTGGCGGCCAAGAGGGGAGGGGAGAGGGAGGCACACCAATATGGGCCCTAAGGCCCATATCCCCTTAGGGTTTGCCCCTTCTCTCCTTCTAGCCGCATGGGCCATGGTGGGAGGCGCCCTAGCCCACCTAGGGGCTGGTGCTCTCTCATACTTGGCCCATGTATGCCTCTGGAGCATGTGGCCCCACTTGGTGGACCCCCGGGACCCTCCCGGTGGTCCCGGTACATTATCGATATCGCCTGAAACTTTTCCGGTTACCAAAATAGAACTTCCCATATATAAATCTTTACCTCCGGACCATTCCGGAACTCCTCGTGATGTACAGGATCTCATCCGGGACTCCGAACAACATTCGGTAACCACATACAAGCTTCCTTTATAACCCTAGCGTCATCGAACCTTAAGTGTGTAGACCCTACGGGTTCGGGAGACATGCAGACATGACCGAGACGTTCTCCGGTCAATAACCAACAGCGGGATCTGGATACCCATGTTGGCTCCCACATGTTCCACGATGATCTCATCGGATGAACCATGATGTCAAGGACTCAATCGATCCCGTATACAATTCCCTTTGTCTAGCGGTATTTCACTTGCCCGAGATTCGATCGTCGGTATACCGATACCTTGTTCAATCCCGTTACCGGCAAGTCTCTTTACTCGTTCCGTAACACATCATCCCGTGATCAACCCCTTGGTCACATTGTGCACATTATGATGATGTCCTACCGAGTGGGCCCAGAGATACCTCTCCGTTTACACGGAGTGACAAATCCCAGTCTCGATTCGTGCCAACCCAATAGACACTTTCGGAGATACCTGTAATGCACCTTTATAGCCACCCAGTTACGTTGTGACGTTTGGTACACCCAAAGCATTCCTACGGTATCCGGGAGTTGCACAATCTCATGGTCTAAGGAAAAGATACTTGACATTAGAAAAGCTTTAGCATACGAACTACACGATCTTTGTGCTAGGCTTAGGATTGGGTCTTGTCCATCACATCATTCTCCTAATGATGTGATCCCGTTATCAACGACATCCAATGTCCATAGCCAGGAAACCATGACTATCTGTTGATCACAACGAGCTAGTCAACTAGAGGCTCACTAGGGACATATTGTGGTCTATGTATTCACACGTGTATTACGATTTCCGGATAATACAGTTATAGCATGAATAAAAGACTATTATCATGAACAAAGAAATATAATAATAACACTTCTATTATTGCCTCTAGGGCATATTTCCAACATCCCGGTGATGACCGTAGTTTGAGGAGTTCATGTATTCACTATGTGTTAATGCTTTGGTCCGGTACTCTATTAAAAGGAGGCCTTAATATCCCTTAGTTTCCACTAGGACCCCACTGCCACGGGAGGGTAGGACAAAAGATGTCATGCAAGTTCTTTTCTATAAGCACATATGACTATATTCGAAATACATGCCTACATTACATTGATGAATTGGAGCTAGTTCTGTGTCACCCTAGGTTATGACTGTTACATGATTGATCACATCCGGCATAATTCTCTATCACCGATCCATTGCCTATGAGCTTTCCATATATTGTTCTTCGCTTGTTTAGTTTTCCGTTGCTATTGTTATCATCACTATAAAACACCAAAAAAATTACTTTTGCTATCGTTACCTTTTGCTACTGTTACCACTACTATCATATTACTTTGCTACTAAACACTTTGCTGCAGATACTAAGTTTCCAGGTGTGGTTGAATTGACAACTCAGCTGCTAATACTTGAGAATATTCTTTGGCTCCCCTTGTGTCGAATCAATAAATTTGGGTTGAATACTCTACCCTCGAAAACTGTCGCGATCCCCTATACTTGTGGGTTATCATTATGTTACTATTTAAATGTTGAGTAATTTGAACTTATTTAGCGTGTCTCGGGTTGATGACATAATAAATGAGAGATACAGGCAGGCATTAATTGCTCGAGAAGGGAAAATTCCAGAGGAATAAGTTGAGCCAGAAGATCGAATAGGACGTGCCCGAACAAAGAAAGATAATAGAGACGAGGCTTCGTCGAGTAGGGACACCACCTTAGATCAAGTGATGAAATGCATCAAAGACATGCAAAAAGAAATTCGTCTTCTCCCTAAAAAATGTGCTGAGGTAACAAGTGTTGTGTACTTCAATTTACATGGGATTATTCATAATGTTTGCATGTAGTTAATGCTTTCGATGTGTTATTGCATATAGTAGTGGAGAAGCTGGAGAAGGAAGGTCTTGTCTTCAATCGAAACAGGGGGTCTGGTGATGATGTTGAGTTCGTAGAGCATAGTGAAGACTGGATGGGGAAGTATCATCCATCAAAATATCGTCCATCAAAATATTGGACAGATGTAAAATCAACTCCTCGAAGAGAAGAAATGGAGGCATCCTTCACCATGGGTAACGGGAAAAAGTCGGCGTGTGAGAAAGGTGTGCATCACACCACACCCGGTACAGGAGATGAAGGCGACCCCTTCGTTATTGAGGAGAATGGTAATTCACCCGACCCATCTCTAGCAACAGTAGACACAAATGACTTTCCAACTCTTACTGCAACCCCCAATAATATAAATACAATGTCAGACGGGTCTACCGCCGATAAATCTGAGGAGATTAGTATGGATAGTCTGAACACCCGTATTAAAAATGTGAAAGAGAGTGGCACTAAGGAGAATGATGGAAACACAAGAGGAAACAGTCAAAATACTGTCTTTCACCCTGCCAGGAGAACAGTGGACGTAAACATGCAAAGAAAAGTAAGTGCTAGGTAATTTATTCATATAAGTTATTTCTGTCCTTTCATGTGCACTTTATTAACTCAATTTTTGTTACTATTTTAGATCTATTTGGTATAAGAGCCGCTATGATTAATACCGATTACATTAATGAGGAACACATAGAGGCCGCGATGGTTTATATCCAGACACTAGCACGCTCGGAGAAGCTCTGTACGAAAATGGTCGTGCACATGACGGGAATTGCTGGGGAAACATGTACACCTCATATGCTTGAGGCCGTCATTTCCAAAAAGTGGTTGCATGGCGCTGTAAGTATTAGCATTAATTTATTAAGTTTTCCATGTCATTTATATAAATTTTCTAATAGGCATATTGCTATTATGTTATTTTCGGGTCATCAATAGTTATTGCAACCATATGCAGACCCATAATCCTCGTGCTGACCGTCACATATTAACATCTTGGGTGTCCCACTGGCTACTTCTTCGTGCTGATGGAAAGGTTAAGAACTCTAAGAAACATTTTATGGAACATTTCACAAACCAAACTAAAATGGTGTCTAGAGTTACTGAAGAGTATTTCATCAAAGATAAGGTACGTTTGTTTATTATGATCCATCGTACTACATAACTATGTGTGTGTACACCAACATGAATAAACTTTGTTGTAGGCATACTTTCCTTTTCATGTGGAAGAAAATCATTGGATAACAATTCTCATGCACAACAAGAAAAAAGAGTTTCAAGTTTTAAATTCTACTGGTAAATGCTGCAACATAGTTCTTGCAATGATTACTACGCTGGTAAGATTTCAACATTACATAAAACAACATATAGTAGTAATTACATATGTACTTCATATGAATTTCATATTTTTATTTCAGAGGGCAGAAATAGCTAGAGATACGATGGAGGTGAACGCCCTTATAAATACAGAACATCCTGACGTATCTTCCGGGCCAATAAGGGAGTATAAAATGTCGTTACAAAAGGACGGGTATGTTCAAATGTTCAATTTGTATGCACTTATCTGATCCAACAAAGCTTGACTTGCGGTTTCTTGCAGAGTTTCTTGTGGTCTCTTTGTGGTGAAATGCATTCAAAACTGGAATGGAGATGATTGGATATTTGACTTTGACCAAGCTAAGGTTAATGCTTCAAGGGGACGAATTCTAGTTGAATTTTTTTTTTCAGAATGCAACACGGTGGAAGCTGTGAAAGAGAAGATTCTGAAGATCATGGAAAAGAAATGAGTCTGTTGATGGGGTTTTCGCTACGAGGACATTAGTTTTCTTATTATCGCAACTAAATAAACGTGCCATTGACGGCACTTGCAACTATTTGGATATTAAGACATTTTTTTATTGTAATGCGACATGATTTCACACATTTGACATGATTTCACACATTTGGTACTAGCTACAATATTGATTTTGCAATGCCAATCTTATTTGCATCATTATGGGTGATGATTATGTGATGATTTTGCAAGAATATATATGTGATGTCTGATTATGTGATGATGACGCCGACTTTTGTTGGCTCTTAGAGGCATATAAATGGAGGTGGTTGCCCGCTTGTATGCTGACGCCGCTTGTATGATGAAAAAAAATTAAGTTCAAAAAAAGGCCCAACCTTCGCTGGACCCATAGGAGACTATGCAACCAACCCAAATCAAGTCAAAAGGCGACTCGGGCCCCAAATGGGCCCACAAGCAAGGCCCAATGGGGCTGACAAGGCACTGGTAATAGAGGAGCTTGGGAGCAAACGCTGACGCGGCTATTTAAGCTGGTCGGCGCGCCCTTCCGTTGGCGAGGTGGGACTAAAGAATCGCCGGCTATGCATGCGGTCGACACAAACGCTGACGAGGCTGGATTTATCCACCATCACTAGCCCTGTGCGTTCGGTTTATTCGGTTTACATGATTCGGTTTATACGGTTTTTCGGTATGTACGGTATTAATACTTCGGTAAATACGGTATGAACATAAAATACGGTTCGGTTTCGGTATATACCAAATTATTTCGGTATGGTTTCGGTATATACCATAAAAACCAAAGTTGACGCGAATTTGAAAATGACGTAATAATAATTTGCAAATTTATGACTCAAAACACATTCTATTTTACACAAATAGTATATGACTATATATATAAGTATATATGCATGCATTGATTCATCTGTTGATGGTTATGGACGTGCTTAGCATTTTAAAAAGAGAAAAACGACAATGTTACAAGAAAAATGTAGGTGCTTAGTAGTGAATTTGACTCATGTACAAGAAAAATGACAACTTGTACGGTTGTTCATCTCAAGAAATATAAATTTATCTTTTACTTCGGTTTATTCGGTTAACCATTCGGTTTTTCGGTATATACCATAAAAACCAAAGTTCAAATCGGTATGAAAAGTTCATACCATACCGAAACCAGAAACCATAAAAAGAAAAAAATCGGTTCGGTTCGGTTTATTTTCGGTATGGTTTTTTGGTTCGGTTTTAAAATGCACAGAGTGAACCATCACCGCCCCGCCCAGGCCAGCCCAATCACTCCCCCAGACCAATATGAAAGGCCCCGACTCGCCCCTCCCCCGGCCCACTCACTGTCACGTCGCGCGCCCGACGCAGCTCTTTAGTCCCACCTCGGAAGCTGACGGGGGCGAGGACCGGCTTAAATACCCCGGCGTCGTACAGAGGTCAAACTTCTGTACTAGTACTAGTGCCTGACATCGCCGCCCCGTTGGACCCAGCTGCTGGGCCGTTGTTGGGCCCTATGGACCACCCGAGTCACCCACGTCGGCTTGATTTGGGTGGAAAATTTCCCAATCCTCGTCCATCAGCTTGCCGGTCGGGCATTTTTTTCCACATCGCCGGTCGGGCATTTTTTTGCACAACGTCGGTCAGGCAGGGAACGAAACGCACATGTGTACAGTAACACTCATCCTTAATAAAACAAAATGCTCAGTATTTAAAAACAGTGAACTCTTTCACATAGCAGTACAAAAAACATGGCAATTCATTGGACAAATATGATGTGTCATATCACATATGTTCACATAAGTATTTTCATCAAACATGAAGAAATCACTTATTAAGTTTTCTGAGACGCACGTACGAATAAAAAATAACATAGATTATTCAGAGATGACTAGTGTTACCACTTTCATTCTTCCAACAAACCAAGCTTCTTCTCTACGTCCAATTCCTGAACAAAACATAAAGAAATTGATGAGAAAAGATAGTCAGTGAAATGAAAGTAGCAACATAACAAAAATGAGGAGGTACCATCTTACTTCTTGTTCAATTTACATGTAGCCTTGTTATGACCTGGGAGACTACACAGACTGCACAAAGGACCACTTTTCTTCTCTCTAAAATCTTTTGGCCTACCATTCTTTGTAACGTTTCCCCCCCCCCTTTGACCGCCCCTTCTTAGGTGCACCCTTTGTCAAAACATTCTGAGGATCACCAATACCAAGTTCAACTTGTTGCGCCTGACTTGCCTCCTTCATAAGCTTAGCATACCTTCTACTTCCTATAAGTTCCTCCTCTGTATCTTTTTCTGCGCTATTATGTTGTCCAGACACTTCATCAACTCTTCAAACAAGAAGGGATCGTTTGCTGCAACATGAGCAACCTCTGCGGTTTTTATGCTTATTTGACTATACCGGTCTCTCTCTAATGGCCCTGACAAACCCCATCCAAACATATCACTCTTCTTCTGCACATGCAACCCATCTCTCGCATTTTTTGACAACCAATGAAGGACACAACACTTTGGTATTTCAGTTATGCTCAGATTACGGAGAACAAAAAGAATGTGTTTGCATGGCAGCCCTTTCCGAACCATCCTAAGACAACTGCATGTTATAGTTTCTTCTGAGTTACCTGGTTCACAAACAACATTGTACATGAACTTGTGGTTATACTTCCATGTCACCATAAATGTCTGACACTCAAGTCCCACGAGCGTCTCAAATATCTCCAGCTGACCCATATTTTGCAAATCTTTTTGCAGGATGTAAAAATTAGCAGGTGTGAATACTTTGGTGGCATGCTCCTCGAGGGCCTGATATTCAGTGACCGACGATGGGTCTTTCTGGTGTGCCTCGCAGTCATCGTACGCCCCGTTCTCACGCAGGCGAACTATATAGTTCTCATAATGCACTACCAGATCAACTATTGTCATACCGTAGTCCAGGTGAAGGTGAAGACAGGAGTTGAGGCTTTCGCTCCTCTGGTAACTTCGCACACCAAGAAAGAAACCATCGGAAAGATATGATGCTGCCCAATGTCTCCTCTTCCTGTACATCATGTCAAGCCACTCTTGAGTTCTATCCGTCTTCCACTTATCATAGAAAGTGGTCCATCTCTGCTCAAAGTTCGCTTGAGAGGTGGCATAGTATAGGAGTGATCTGAACTCATCCAGTGACTTGTAATGTAGGTGCCTCTGCATATTTTCTCGATATGCCAGGAGCAAAGACAATGGAACACATCTGAAAGGACAGTCCTAATATCCCAGATCATTGTAGCGTCACCGTCTGTGATTATTGACTTTGGCTTCACCTAACAGTTTGCCTTCATAAATGTCTGCAGCAGCCACACATATGTCCCTTCCGTCTCGTCAGCAATGATGGCACAACCAAACACTATGGTGCAACAGTGGTTGTTAACTCCGACAAAGGGGACGAACGGCATACCATACATGGTCATCTTATGCGTGCTATCAAACACGACCACATCTCCGTAGTCCTGATAGTCCCTCCGCGACTGTGCATCACACCAACTGCCGTCTCAGCGTCACCCTTTGCAATGAGCTTCATTTTTTCTCTGCAACAAAGATTGTAAATGTCCCTCCTGATAAGCCCGCACTTATCATACGAACCGTATCTGCTGATGAAGTTGTCCATTATTATATGGTTTCTTATCCCGGCTGCTTCCCACACCAATATCTCTGCCCTCGTGCCTTCTCCAATCCGTCTGTGTGACCACAGGAAACAAACCTCGTCGGGCCTAGCCATCGCGTGGTTGTGATCATCCACGAATGATGCGACGAACCAAACGCCACGTTCTCTGTCCAGCTTCACCACCATATGTGCACCACAGTCGCAGCGAGTCTCCAGTCTAAGCCTGCGCTTGCGGCCCTCCATGGTTATAAACTTGCTCTGCCTTCTCCCTGCCCTGGAGCAAAGAAACCGCCGGTAACGTATCATTCCTGAAGCACCTTGTTTCACCTTCTGTTTCCTGATGCTAAATCCGTTCTCTTTGGCGTGATTGTCGTAGAATATGTATGCATCCCCTTGTGACCAAAAGGTCATAGCCATCACCCTCCAATGTGTCTCCAGCATCTGTTGCTGCCTTCTAGCCTCCTCAATGTCGATCTCCCCCTCATCGTGATCACCGCTAACACCATCTGACTCCTCCTACAAAATTCATATGAAAAAATATATGTCATTACTATCATTTAATTCATACTATTCATCAATGTACAACATCTATCAATGAACCTGGCTCAAGTTACCTGCGAATGATTCCTGTAAACTATTTTGCACATTGTCAACATCCACATCTTCCTACAAAATTGTATACATAGATAAATAGCCAGCCATGCCATACATTGCAGATTCAAAGATGAAATCAAAATATACGCCACTTACTTTTTCACTATTTGCGCCATGTTCATTATTATCAAAATCCTCCGGAGGCAAGATATCATATGACGAGACGGAATCGTTGTCGCTGTTGTCATCATGTTCGTTAAAAATATCGTTATCATTCCGAGTTGCCTTATTAGTACCATTCTCATCCCCCGTGAATGCGATTTGTTCGTCCATGACAACAGACCTAACTCACGAAACTGCACAACATTGATGATTTAACATCTGTTAAGTTTTGTATAGTGGAGGCGGCGCTGCCACGACATGTAGTCGTCCGGGGAGGCGGCGCTGCCACGACATGTTTACGTGAACCCTAAACCCTAGATCACTATATGAAATCATCACTTCTATCATCTAGCATGCTAGGTTTACATAACGAGATTAGATGGCAAACCTTGGGCCGTGGTGTAGACATCACCGGAGTAGGACGATGGGCCTTCAGGTAGGGCTCTAGCCAGTGGCGACGAAGGACAGCCGAGGGTGAGATGCAAGACGGTGGTGGCGTGCAAGACGAGGGCCGCGATGTAGATGTCTCCGCCGTAGGTCGACGCGGGCCGGATCCGCGATGGGGGACGACAGCGCGGTCAGTCGCAACCGATGCACCGTCGGACGACGATGTTCAGATGCGGCGTCGGATGGGGTTCAGGCGGCGGCGATTGCACAGTTGGAAAATGGATGTGATCGACGTGCGTGATCGTCGGGCGGGTGAGAAGATCGTGCACATGCCTTTTTTCCCGTACATGCTCGGCGGTCTTTTTTTTCATCCGTGGAGGTATATGGACGTCGGTCTATACGGTATGATAGGAGGTGGGTATACGATTCTTTCATATGCCCATTATGCCCTTCTATGTTTGGGGGGGGGGGTCTACCGAAGCAAAGCCCCCTCCAATTAAGACTAAAGGTTCATCAATGGACTCCATCAATCCTTAGATTGTTCTGGAATTTCAACATTTCTGATCTAACAGTAGATTTGACAAGTCTGGGATGTGATTTTCTAGCTTGGGTAGTTATTTGTAGTATTTATGTTGACAACTTGCACTCCAAAACCATGAAAATATATTCTCAGGCTGAAAGCATGGACATACATCCCACTTTAGTAGCTACTCCGTCTGTCCCGGAATATAAGAACGTTTTTCACACTATGCTAGTGTTAAAAATGTTCTTAAATTTTGGGACTGAGGGAGTACTTCTGTGCCCCTGTTCGATGTCAAGTAATAATACAATAGTTCTACCATCATTTTTTTCCTTTTGTGTCCAATTTGCCTATCCTTCTTATCACACTATTGGTATTTCATATTCATGTTCGGACTTGCATACTCTTGAAAACTACATGAGTATTTATTTTGTGCGTTCATCCTCAGATCTCTTACTTGATTCCCCCGACCATGATGATGTAGGTCATTTTAACTGTGTTTGTGATTTCTTCCAAGGAAATTAACATTGTGTCCATATTATATCCAGTTGATTCATGGGTACGACATCATTAGGCATGTCGCCGCCCTCAAGTGGCACGTATGCTTCCTCTCCTCCATTGGTGGGAGCACCGAATCCCCATGGAGACAAGTGGTGTGCATGCCGCCTTTCCTCCATGGGCGGAAGCACCGGATCCCCATGAAGACGCAGCAAGCAGCTGGTGGCCAGGGGGCACAGGTGCAGTGGCGACGACCCTCCACCATTGGTGAGAGCACTGGATTTCCATGGAAATTCAGGGAGCAGCATGGTTCTGTATCCACCGGCACCGGTCTGGGGGCGTAGGCGCGACGACGATCCAATCAAGGTTTGTCTGTTTGACGAGTCTATCTATTTTGTTTCTGCAATACAGAATTGTTTAGGAATACTGAAAGGAAGAGATCTCCTCGTTGCCTAGATCTCTTCCATGTTGTCACACATTGCCGACGCGCAAATGTGGATGGACAATGACGTGCTGAGCCTCAACGAATGAAAGGAGCATGTGTACCCATTGAATCAGATTGGCCTTCACTACCTGGTCAATCAGACCAAGCGATATTTTCGTCAATCCTTACCATGTCTTCCTATGTAAAATTCTACATTAAAAAGGTTCCTTTTTTATGGTGTAAAAAGGTTCTTCTCTTGTTCAGATTACATTATTTGGTTAGTACCAGCTGATACACTGCAGTCTGAAAGGAAATGACTTAGGGCCTCTGACTGCATTACAGAAGGTTAGTAGGTCAATGGTCCTAAGTCCTGCTCATGGAGTTGTACCAATGCAAACTCATTGACGAGTTCCTTTGACAGAAGTAATACAATAGTTCTTCTGTCTTTTTTTGTGTGTCCAACTTGCCTATCATTCTAATCACACTGTTGGTATTTTATATTCATCTTCAGACTTGCATACGCTTGAGAACTACACGAGTATCTGCTTTGTGTCTTCATACTCAGATCTGTTACAATTCCCCATACCATGATGGCGTAGGTAATTCTAATTGTGTTTCTGATTTCTTCCATGGAAATTAACATTATGTCCATATCATGTCCAGTTGATTCACGGGTACCTTGACTACTTGACTCCTCATATTTACTTTAATTTCCAAGACCAATTAACATTATAGCAGAGTTGATTTGTAACATCCCAAAATTCTAAATTTTGGAATGTTATATTAAATAGATAGTTTTGATTGATTGTATGATTGCTTGTGTGAGATTGAGTGAAATTTGAAACTTTTTGAAAGTTAAATGAGAGGGAAGAAATGACTTTCCCAAACTTTCACCTTTGCTTTCTAATCTCCATGAATTCAAATTCTTTTCAGATACAAAACCCTAGAGAGAAGATGGCATGACTTCCTCCATTTAAAATGAAAAGGGTATTTGAAAATATTTGAATTTTATTTGGAAATGTTTCAAATTTAGAAACTTTATGCAACTCAATGATTTTCATGAGAGAAGATAAAATGACTTCTTCAAACCATATGAAATATGAGTTGGAAGTTTCAAAGAATCAATTTTAAAATCCCTTTGAAATTAGTCTTGAATTTGGAGTTATTTGATTTTTATTCAAATTATTTTCCTCCAAAATTAAAATATATGGTAAATGGGGTAAAATGATTCCCTACAGTAGAAAATTGGAGAAAAATGGTTTTGAAATCATTTTGCTATTTTAAAATATTTTTATCTGATTTTTAAATGAACCAGTAGCACTGTTTGCTTTATTTAAATTTTTGTGGATTTTATTTGACGTTACAAAAATGTTCATGTGGTAGAGAATCTTTTTCTGAAAATTTTGATATATAATATACCTATATATCATTTTTATTATTTGTTGTTTATTCTTATTTTTGTTGTTTGTAAAATTGTTTTAAAAAACAAAAAAATGTTTCCTCTGTCGAATTGGGCCGGCCCAGCCAACCAGGCCAGGCCAAGCCTAGCCCAGCTGCTTCACACGCGCCCGAGGCCCCGTCGAGGCGGCCACCCGACCCGTGCCCCTTTTCGCGCTGCCACCGACAGGTGGACCCCGCTTGTCATCCCCCTCCTCTGTCTCCTTCTTTCGTGTTCATCACAGACAGAGAGCCCCGATCCCAAATCTCGCCTGTTTCGATCCGTTTGTTGCCCCTCGCGCAAGCCCAACCCCCTATAAATACTTCCCACCTCATCCTTGTCCAATTTTCGTGAAAACCTCGATCTACCGTACCCTAGGGAGTCCTCCCGATCTCGCCGGAGTTCGTGAAGCTTCACCGAGCTCCACCGCCTTACCGCGCCTCCACCCGCCCCTTCCGACCACCTCCGCCATCACCATTGATCTCGCCTTTCCACACTGCACCTCCCCGTGCCCTCGGACGAGCCCGAGAACCACCCGAGCCCCTGCACCACATGTAAATCCCTCGTCGGAGAAGCTTTCTGCCGCCGTGCGCCATTGCTCGCCACCGTCGCCTCCGACCTTCCCAAGACCCGCCCACACCATCATCGTGCTCCCCTCCCTCTACTACACCTACCCAAACACTCTCCTAAGCCCCAGAACCACCGGAGTGCCGCCCTCAAGCCCACTCGTGTCGCCGGAGCCCGCGAGCACCGCTGTCACCACCTCGCCTCGTCCCGATGTCCCCGAGCCCCGCCGAGACCACCCCCAGACTCGCCTTTCTCCGCCGTGTCCGCCTGACCCCTCCATCGTCTTCGTCTCACTGCTGCGGTAAGCCCTCGACCATCCGATCTAGTTTCAATGTTGTAGATTAGATCTACTGGTATTTTTTTCTTGCAAATCGTTATTTTCTAAGTAGCAAACGTTCGCTAGGTTAGGTCTTCGCAGCGAACGGTTTCGTTCGTTAGGTTTTGGTAGCGGGCGTTCGTCCGATAGATTTTTTCTTTTTTAGGTTAATTTCGGCCAGGGACCCATCCGTGAATATTTTATTTATAGATTAGCCCCTGGTTTTCAAACGACCACTACTTTTACACCGTTTATCCAAATCCAGCGAAACCAACACCCACTTCTTCATTACAATCCTATCTATCCAGATAATCAACTTAAATATGTTTTTGAAAGTTTAAAATTTGATCTCAAACAGATTTTAATTCAAACTTCTTTTGTTCATAACTCGAGTTTTATAACTCTGATTTAGTTGATTCTTTTTGCAAATCGAAGCTCTTGACCTAAACTTTATGATAAGGCCAAATTCACTTAATTTTGGTATTGTTAGAAATTTTGTTCTGTTGCAAGAGTTAATTGTTTGTTTTTGAAGTTTTCCGAGATCTTTTCTTCGTTTCTTTTGCATGAGTGCTTATGTATGCAATTGCTTGCTCATGATAGATTGACCGGAGTGTGACGAGTAGAACTATCAGGAGTTATGAGTGCGAATCATCTTCATCAACAATACAAGGCAAGTTCACACTTTGATCATACTCCCTTTATTACTCAGTTTTTATGCATTAGATTCAACCCTCAAATATTGCATGAGTAGGACTTGATAACATGTGGGTTTTGGGAAGTAGTTGATGAGATAGGAACCTATTGTCTTGTATCAAACCTTGGGTTTATCCGTTATGCTTATTCTACTTTGTTATGCTCATAGATGTGGTTTAGTTTGTGAGACTCATGAAAGATGTGAGAGATTTAATTAAGGGAAACTTAAGGTGGGTACTTTAATACACATCTGGGTGGATTGGTTGGGGCACCCTGGAGAACCCAGTGGTTTTCCCGGGCACCTGGAGAACCCAGTGCTTGCCCAAGGGGATCCCGGAGTACCCGGGTGATCACCCTATGGAATTCCACCTAGGCTCAAAGGGATCATAAGATTATTCATGCTAGAAATTTCCGTGTGCAGCCACAAGCCATTGTGGGCTTTGGCATAGTTGAGTATGTTGTGTGACCTCTTTCAGTGGTAGGCTAGCAGATGTAGGGGGAAAGTAGGTGGTACTGTCTACCCAGAGTAAAGAGTTAATGCTTCGGAAAGACTATGTCTCGGTCATCCGTTTCTCAAACATCATGTAGTGCGAGAAATTCAACGGAGGAAATCGAGTCTTGTGGGGAGAAGTGCGCAAACCTCTGCAGAGTGTATAAACTAATCATGGTTAGCCGTGTCCGTGGTTATGGACATCTTGAGTATCTGGTACTTGGATTATTGGTTTGATCTCATCACTTTACTTAATTAATTTGTTGGGTTATAATTATTATTTTGGGATTGAGTTGGACGAACCTTCTCAATAATTTTTTCAACAAACTTTGTAGTTAAAATAAAATATATTCCTTTGTTGTAGGGAAAAATTAGCTTTATGCAAAATTAAACTTAGAGCCTCCACCAGCCAAATATGCATGTAGTGATAGCTATTATTCATCATTGCTCTATGGTGTGAATTTGCCAGTACATTCAATGTACTGACCTACATGGCCGCAACGTCTCATGTTGCAGGAATCTTATGACGAGTAAGTGATACGTTAGGGTTATGATTTCTACACTCATCTTTGCCGTTGGTGTTGATGGGAATCCACACCCTTGTTGTTACTTCCGCTATATGGATTGAGGTAATAGTATTTACATTACTTTATACATGTGATTTACCTCTATTATAAATCCCCGAGTACTGTGTGTGTCAGCATTTTGATCCAGGGATGACACTTAAGCACAGAGACTTCGATCCATTCGGGTCGGGTTGCTACATCTCCAGTTCGGAATTTTGCCAATGCAGTTGACGTTCCTAAGTGGAATGAAGAGAAGTCGCAGATGACATAGTTAGTACAAAGTTGAGTCATCTATTTTGGAACGGAGGGAGTAGTTCCCTTCAAATTTAGACTCATTCATGGTGTCATCTCATCAGTATATAATCTTATAATGCATATGTGGAAAATATGACCGTGTTTTAACCCACATGTGTTGATAATCTGCAACACAAACACAAAAGGTATAAAAAAATTGATTGCCAATTCTTGTACTCAGCCTTTCCTTCTTTGTGAACTTCATGTATGTTCTTTGTTGCGTCACTTCAAGATAATCTGTATGATAGTTATGGGGCATGGCTTCACCTTATGGAAATAAATCTTTTGGAGAGAAGATATTTTAACTGATGTATCTGCCACATTTTTTTGTGGAAGAAGCATACCTGGAATATTGTGTTCTCTTCTTGAAAGTTTTCTCAAACTATTCATAGCCAATGAATATCAATTATTCAATTTCCATTCCATGTTCTTATCAGGGGCACTATTGTTGTATCTCTGTTTTTCTCATGTGATTCGGGATGATAGAAACTCTATTATAGTAGACTGATGTCCTACCTTTGTTTTCAAACAGTGGCTGGGCTAAAATTCCTACTACTTGGCTTTCTTAGGGAGAATATGATCCGATGAATTTTTAGCTCTATCAAAAATATTTATGGATGATAAAGTGGGTTTGAGAAATAACATCTCATGATCTTTGTACTATTGTTTCTTCAAGTGCCTTTACGTTTTAGGCATATGTTGTTTCATTGTTGCACCAATTCTGCTTAAAAGAATGGGAAATGATTAATGCACCCAATGTTGAGCATCAATATGGTTTCACTATTGTTTATTTTTGAGCCAACACAAAATACCCTCAACCATAGATGTTTATGCAAATATTACTTTCATGTTGTCCGTCTCCACATATTTACATAATCCTTCCTATCATTATATTATAAAAATGGATAGGCGTAGCAACGCGCGCCATCGATGATCTAGTTGTGTTGTAAACGACATCTAAATCTTGAAGTATGCGCCAAGTCTTTGAAAATATTCATTCTACACATCATGGGCCTCGTCAATGTGGCTCGCTAGTGAACCGACATGGGGTCCTCGGCCCAGCCCACCTAGCCGGGAGACGACATGGTGGGTGACTCCTAATCTTGGACACCATCAGTAGCCCGTGAAACGGTCTTGAAGTTGGAGGCGCTCCTCGGATTTTCTGAACTCTTTTTTATCTTGAGTCGTCGGTCTTGAAAACTGGTTCAATGAATTGCCCCCATGTTTGACGTCTTTGTTTGTCCAACCGTATGCCAAGAGTTGTTGCGTCCATCTGTACTTTCGGATGAGTCCTTTGTTCCCTTCGGTGCCGATCTGGATACTGGAATTTTTTTCCACACAAATTGGCCAAAGTTGTGAAGTATTTGCCGCACCTGGTATGGCCCGTGCGTCAATACAGTGCTTGTGTCCCACCAGTCAACCTAACGTGCAGATGTGGGCAAGGGGCCCACCCTCCTCACTGCTACATCTTCAATATATCTATTATTTTTAATTGTTTCATGTTATTATATTATCAATCCTAGATACTTTATATGCAATTTTATATCATTTTGGAAACTACCCTATTAACTCAATGCCCAGGGCCACTTCCTGTTTTTCCTATTATTTTGTTTCGCAGAAAATCCATACCAAACAAAGTCCAAACACGATGAAACTTCACGGTGATTTTTTCTAGACTAGAAGGGACCCTGGAAGCTTCGGGAGGAGGCCATAACATGTACGAGAGGGCCGCAAGCTAACACAGCGCCCCTCCCCCAGGGGGTGCCACCTGAGTGATAACCCACAAGTATAGGGGATCGCAATAGCTTTCGAGGGTAGAGTATTCAACCCAAATTTATTGATTCGACACAAGGGGAGCCAAAGAATATTCTCAAGTATTAGCAACTGGGTTGTCAATTCAACCACACCTGGAAACTTAGTATCTGCATCAAAGTGTTTAGTAGCAAAGTAATATGATAGTGGTGATAGCGGCAACAAAAGTAAAGACAGCAAAAAGTAATATTTTTGGTATTTTGTAGTGATTATAACAGTAGCAATGGAAAAGTAAATAAGCGTAAACCAGTATATGGAAAATTCGTAGGCACCGGATCAGTGATGGATAATTATGCCGGATGCGGTTCATCATGTAACAGTCATAACATAGGGTGACACAGAACTAGCTCCAATTCATCAATGTAATGTAGGCATGTATTCCGTATATAGTCATACGTGCTTATGGAAAAGAACTTGCATGGCATCTTTTGTCCTACCCTCACATGGCAACGGGGTCCTATTGGAAACTAAGGGATATTAAGGCCTCCTTTTAATAGAGAACTGGAACAAAGCATTAGCACATAGTGAATACATGAACTCCTCACACTACGGTCATCACCGGTAAGTATCCCGATTATTGTCACTTCGGGGCTAACGGATCATAACACATAATAGGTGACTATAGACTTGCAAGATAGGATCTAGAACTCTCATATATTCATGAAAACATAATAGGTTCAGATCTGAAATCATGGCACTCGGGCCCTAGTGACAAGCATTAAGCATAGCAAAGTCATAGCAACATCAATCTCAGAACATAGTGGATACTAGGGATCAAACCCTAACAAAACTAACTCGATTACATGATAAATCTCATCCAACCCATCACCGTCCAGCAAGCCTACGATGGAATTACTCACGCACGGCGGTGAGCATCATGAAATTGGTGATGGAGGATGGTTGATGATGATGACGACGACGAATCCCCCTCTCCGGAGCCCCGAACGGACTCCAGATCAGCCCTCCCGAGAGGTTTTAGGGCTTGGCAGTGGCTCTGTATCGTAAAACGCGATGATTTCTTCTCTCTGATTTTTTTCTCATTGAAACTCAATATATGGAGGTGGAGTTGGAGTCGGAGACGCAACAGGGGGCCCACGAGGTAGGGGGCGCCCTAGGGGGGGCGCCCCCCACCCTCGTGAGAAGGGTGTGGGCCTCCCGGTCTTCATCTTTGGCAAGGATTTTTTATTGTTTTTTCTAAGATGTTCCGTGGAGTTTCAGGTCATTCCAAGAATATTTGTTTTCTGCACATAAAACAACACCATGGTAATTCTGCTGAAAACAGTGCCAGTCCGGGTTAGTTCCATACAAATCATACAAGTCAGAGTCCAAAACAAGGGCAAAACTGTTTGGAAAAGTACATACGACGGAGACGTATCAACTCCCCCAAGCTTAAACCCTTGCTTGTCCTCAAGCAATTCAGTTGACAAACTAAAAGAAAGAAAGAAAACCTTTTACAAACTCTGTTTGCTCTTGTTGTTGTAACTATGTCAAGCCAGCATTCAAGTTTTCAGCATAGATCATAAGTAACCACACTTGCAATAATTCTCAGGTCTCATCATTACTCATATCAATAGCATAATCAACTAGTAAGCCATAATAATAAATCTCAGATGACAACACTTTCTCAAAACAATCATAATATGATATAACAAGATGGTATCTCGCTAGCCCTTTCTGAGACCGCAAAACATAAATGCAGAGCACCTTTAAAGATCAAGGACTGACTAGACATTGTAATTCATGGTAAAAGAGATCCAACCATAGTCATACCCAATATAAATTAACAGTGATGAATGCAAATGACGGATGTGCTCTCCAGCTAGTGCTTTTTAATAAGAGGGTGATGGCTCAACATAAAAGTAAATGGATAGGCCCTTCGCAGAGGGAAGCAGGGACTTGTAGAGGTGCCAGAGCTCGGTTTTGAAATAGAGATAAATTGTATTTTGAGCGGTATACTTTCATTGTCAACGTAACAACTAAGAGATGGCGATATCTTCCATGCTAAACACATTATAGGCGGTTCCCAAACAGAATGGTAAAGTTTATACTCCCCCTCCACCAACAAGCATCAATCCATGGCTTGCTCGAAACGAGTGCCTCCAACATACATCAGGTCCCAGGGGGAGTTTTGTTTGCAATTAATTTTGATTTAATTTGCATAAAGCATGGGACTGGGCATCCCGGTGACCAGCCATTTTCTCGTGAGTGAGGAGCGGAGTCCACTCCTCTTGAGAATAACCCGCCTAACACGGAAGATAAGGACAGCCTTTGTTGATACATGAGCTATGCGAGCATACAAAACAGAATATTTATTTGAAGGTTTAGAGTTTGGCACATACAAATTTACTTGGAACGGCAGGTAGATACCACATATAGGAAGGTATGGTGGACTCATCTGGAATAACTTTGGGGTTTTAAAGGATTGGATGCACAAGCAGTATTCCCGCTTAGTACAGGTGAAGGCTAGCAAAAGACTGGGAAGCGACCAACTAGAGAGTGACAACAGCCATGTACATGCATTAAAATTAATAAACATTGGATGCAAGCATGAGTAGGATATAATCCACCATGGACATAAATATCGTGAAGGCTATGTTGATTTTATTTCAACTACATGTGTGAACATGTGCCAAGTCAAGTCACTTAAATCATTCAAAGGAGGATACCACCCCATCATACCACATCATAATTATCTCAATAGCATGTTGGCATACAAGGTAAACCATTATAACTCATAGCTAATCAAGCATGGCACAAGCAACTATGATCTCTAATTGTCATTGCAAACATGTTTATTCATAATAAGCTGAATCAAGAACGACGGGCTCATCATATTTACAAAAACAAAAGAGGTCGAGTTCATATCAGCTTTTCTCATCTCAGCCAGTCCATCATATATCATCATAATTGCCTTTCACTTGCACGACCGAACGGTGTGAATAATAATAAGAGTGCACGTGCATTTGACTAAGCTGGAATCTGCGAGCATTCAATAAACAGGAGAAGAGAAGGCAATATGGGCTCTTGGTTAAATCAACAATAATGCATATAAGAGCCACTTCAACAATTTAATTATGGTCTTCTCCTACCGACCCCCAAATAAAAGAAAATAAATAAAACTATTTACACGGGAAAGCTCCCAACAAGCAAAAGAAGAATGGGAAATATTTTTGAGTTTTCTTTTTAATTATTACTACTATAGCAGAAAAATAAACTACTACTAATTTTTTTGGTTTTTCTTAAGGTTTAACAAACACACAAGAGGAAAGCAGGAAAAAGAAAATAAACTAGCATGGATATTATAGTGAAAAAGTATGAGCACCGACATCTAGCAATGAGTGTGTGTGAACATAAATGTAATGTCGGTGAGAAATACGTACTCCCCCAAGCTTAGGCTTTTGGCCTAAGTTGGTCTATGGCCACTGCTAGCCTGGCAGATATCCATAATAATAGTTGTTGGGATCATACTATGATGAGGAAGGATAGTTGGGATCATACTGATGTGAAGCGGTTATCGCCTGCTGAGCTGCAGCGTGGAGTCGGGCTGCCTCCGCTCTCCTCTCGTACTCTGTTGCCTCCTCTCTGGTAATAACATATCTTCCTTTTGTCTGTGAATCAAAGAAGGCAGGAGCAGGGAGAGTAATACGGAAAACACGTCGTTTATCAAAAATTAAGCGATATAAGAGAGGTGATTCAGGCCTCTCGACAAACTGGTGCGAAGCCATAGAGTTATAATCTAAATATGCAGGAGGCAACTCCATATCACCCTCACGAATGTCTATTTCAAGAAAGTGAGCTAAGCGGGTTGCATAAATTCCTCCAAAGAAATCTCCATTATGTCTATTGTGATGCAACCTACGAGCTACAACGGCTCCCATATGATAAGATTGGTCTCCTAACACATCACTCCTAAGAATGCTAATATCAGGGACACACATGTGACATGCTTCATCCTTAGCATTTATGCATGTACCGATGAAGAGAGCAAAATAATGTATAGTAGGAAAGTGAATGCTCCCTATGGTAGCCTGCGTTTTATCTCTAGATTCCCCCACAGTTATACTAGCAAGAAAGTTTCTAAATTTAGATTTAGGGGGATCCCTAACACTACCCCATGATGGAAGTTTGCATGCAAGAGTGAAATCCTCTAGGTCCATGGTATAAGATTTGTCATAAAGATCAAACATGACTAAAGGAGAATTACGTGAAGATGAATACTCAAACCTCCTCACAAATGAACTTGTGAGATCATGATACTGGGGGCATTTGTTAGCCTCAAAATCCTCAAGACCGGCATTGCACAAATATGATTTGAATTCTTCTTTAATTCCCGCACGGTCCATAAAATTTTCCGACGGCCATTCACAAGGCCATACTGGAGCGTCTCTTGGTGGATCCTCGTCAGCATCGCGCATAGCAATCCTGGGTCCTTGCTTCTTAGAGGAACCACCTTGGAACATCTTCCTAAACATATTGCTTTTCTCTGAAAAATTATGAAATTTTTAGTAACTTCAAACAAAAATGAACCAAACTCAATAAAACTGATAGCAACTACTCCTACAAGTGCCTAGAGCCTATATCAAGCATTAGAACTACTTGGAACCATATAAATTTGACATGCAAGCTCAAGAACATAGTCACCTATGCAGCACAAATTTGCAATGAATAAAGCACTAGAACAAAAACTAATTGGACCAATGGAGGAGCCACATACCAAGGAACAATCTCCCCAAGCAGTTTTGCGAGAGGTGCTTTGAGCAAGGAGATCGAAAATCATCGCAAAAGTGGCTGGAACTCGTGCTTGAGTTGGTTTTTCGGGTTTGTGTGAGATAGAGGAAGAAGATGGGTGCTGGGATAAGTGGAGGAGGGCCACCGTGGGCCCACGAGGCAGGGGGCGCGCCCTATAGGGGGGGCGCCCACCACCCTCGTGGCCAGGTGGCAGCTCCTCCCGCGATAAGTTTTGCATAGTAAATTCTCAAATATTCCCGAAAAAATCATATTAAATTGGCATGGCATTCTGAGGACTTTTATTTTCGGGATATTTTTATATTGCACGGATAAGTCAGGAAACAGACATAAAATACTATTTTTACTTTATTTAATATAAATGACAGAAAGTAAAAGTGAGGTACAGAAGTTTGTGCTTCTAGTTTCATCCATCTCATGCTCATCAAAAAGAATCCACTAACAAGGTTGATCAAGTCTTATTAACAAACTCATTCCGATAATCATGAAACCGGAGAAATTTTGAATAACACTAAGTTACCTCAACGAGGATATGCACATCCCCAATAATAAGAATATCATATTTCTTCTTGACAGTAGGAAGAGGAAATTCAAAACCTCCAAATATAATCGATGGAATTTTTCCAATAGAGTTGATACTATGAACTTGAGGTTGTTTCCTCGGAAAGTGTACCGTATGCTCATTACCATTAACATGAAAAGTGACATTGCCTTTGTTGCAATCAATAACAGCCCCTATAGTATTAAGAAAAGGTCTTCCAAGAATAATAGACATACTATCATCCTCGGGAATATCAAGAATAACAAAGTCCATTAAAATAGTAACGTTTGCAACCACAACAAGCACATCCTCACAAATACCGACAGGTATAGCAGTTGATTTATCAGCCATTTGCAAAGATATTTCAGTAGGTGTCAGCTTATTCAAGTCAAGTCTATGATATAAAGAGAGAGGCATGACACTAACACCGGCTCCAAGATCACATAAAGCGGTTTTAATATAATTTCTTTTAATGGAGCAAGGTATAGTAGGTACTCCGGGGTCTCCAAGTTTCTTTGGTATTCCACCCTTAAAAGTATAATTAGCAAGCATGGTGGAAATCTCAGCTTCCGGTATCTTTCTTTTATTAGTAATGATATCTTTCATATATTTAGCATAAGGATTTGTTTTGAGCACATCAGTTAATCTCATACACAAAAAGATAGGTCTAATCATTTCAACAAAGCGCTCAAAATCCTCATCATCCTTTTTCTTGGATGGTTTCGGAGGAAAATGCATGGGTTTCTGAACCCAAGGTTCCCTTTCTTTACCATGTTTCCTAGCAACAAAGTCTCTTTTATCATAACATTGATTCTTTGATTGTGGGTTATCAAGATCAACAGCAGGTTCAATTTCTACATCATTGTCATTACTAGGTTGAACATCATCATGAACATCATCATTAATATTTTTGCTAAGTTCATGTTCATTACCAGATTGTGTTTCAGCATCAGACATAGGTATATCATTTGGATTATCAGGTGGTTCGGCAATAGGCTCACTAGAAGTTTGCACAGTTCTATCATTTTTCTTCTTCTTCTTTTTAGAAGAACTAGGAACATCAATATTATTTCTCTGAGAATCTTGCTCGATTCTCTTAGGGTGGCCTTCAGGATACAAAGGTTCCTGAGTCATTCTACCAGTTCTAGTAGCCACTCTAACAGCATAATCATTTTTCTTACTATTCATTTCATCAAGCACTTCTTTTTGAGCCTTAAGTACTTGTTCTACTTGAGTGGTAACCATAAAAGCATGTTTGCTAACAAGTTTAAGTTCACCTTTAATATCAGCCATATAATCACCCAAGTGTCTAATCATATAAGCATTTTCTTTTAATTGTCTACCAAAATAAGCATTGAAGTCATCTTGCTTAAACATAAAGTTATCAAACTCATCCAATCACTAACTAGCAATTTTAGTAGGAGGCACTTCAGCTTTATCATATCTATAGAGAGAATTTACCTTTACTACCTGTGTCGGGATATCGGGATCAGGAGGTTCTTCAGTAAATAAATAATTGAGATCATAGGTTTCTTCAACAGGCGGTGAATTAAGACCATGTATTTCTTCAATAGGGGGTAAATTCTTAACATCTTCAGCTTTAATACCTTTTTCTTTCATAGATTTCTTTGCCTCTTGCATATCTTCGGGACTGAGAAATAAAACACCTCTCTTCTTCGGAGTTGGTTTAGGAATAGGCTCGGTAATTGGAGCAGGAGCTGGCTCAGGAGGTGCCCAATTATTTTCATTTGTCAACATATTATTCAATAGAATTTTAGCTTCATCGGGTGTACTTTCCCTGAAAAGAGAACCAACACAACTATCCAGGTAATCTCTGGAAGCATCGGTTAGTCCATTATAAAAGATATCAAGTATTTCAGGTTTCTTAAGAGGATGATCAGGCAAAGCATTAAGTAACTTGAGAAGCCTCCCCCAAGCTTACGGGAGACTCTCTTCTTTAATTTGCACAAAGTTGTATATTTCCCTCAAAGCAGCTTGTTTCTTATGAGCAGGGAAATATTTAGCAGAGAAGTAATATATCATATCCTGGGGACTATGCACACAACCAGGATCAAGAGAATTAAACCATATCTTAGCATCGCCCTTTAATGAGAACGGAAATATTTTGAGTAAATAGAGGTAACGTGATCTCTCATTATTAGTGAATAGGGCAGCTATATCATTTAACTTAGTAAGATGTTCCACAACAGTTTCAGATTCATAGCCATAAATTGGATCAGATTCAACCAAAGTAATTATATCAGGATCAACAGAGAATTCATAATCCTTATCAGGAACACATATAGGTGAAGTAGAAAAAGCAGGGTCGGGTTTCATTTTATCTCTAAGTGATTCTTTGTTCCATTTAATTAATAACCTCTTAAGCTCATATCTATCTCTACAAGCTAAAATAGATAAAGAAGCATCTTGATCAAATAAATAACCCTCAGGAATAACAGGCATATTTTCATCATCACTATCATCATCGTATTTAGATTCAATAATTTCTCTTTCTCTAGCCCTAGCAATTTGTTCATCAAGAAATTCACCAAGGGGCACAGTAGTATCAGACATAGAAGTAGTTTCATCATAAGTATCATGCATAGTAGAAGTGGCATCATCAATAACATGCGACATATCAGAACGAATAGCAGAAGCAGGTGTAGGTGTCGCAAACTTACTCATAACAGAAGGTGAATCAAGTGCAGAGCTAGATGGCAGTTCCTTACCTCCCCTCGTAGTTGAGGGATAGATCTTGGTTTTTGGATCTCTCAAGTTCTTCATAGTGTCCAGCAGATATAAATCCCAAGTGACTCAAAGAATAGAGCTATGCTCCCCGGCAACGGCGCCAGAAAATGGTCTTGATAACCCACAAGTATAGGGGATCACAACAGCTTTCTAGGGTAGAGTATTCAACCCAAATTTATTGATTCGACACAAGAGGAGCCAAAGGATATTCTCAAGCATTAGCAGCTGAGTTGTCAATTCAACCACACCTGGAAACTTAGTATCTGCAGCAAAGTGTTTAGTAGCAAAGTAATATGATAGTGGTGATAGCGGCAACAAAAGTAAAGACAACAAAAAGTAATATTTTTGGTATTTTGTAGTGATTGTAACAGTAGCAACAGAAAAGTAAATAAGCGTAAACCAGTATATGGAAAACTCGTAGGCACCGGATCAGTGATGGATAATTATGCCGGATGCGGTTCATCATGTAACAGTCATAACATAGGGTGACACAGAACTAGCTCCAATTCATCAATGTAATGTAGGCATGTATTCCGTATATAGTCATACGTGCTTATGGAAAAGAACTTGCATGACATCTTTTGTCCTACCCTCCTGTGGCAGCGGGGTCCTATTGGAAACTAAGGGATATTAAGGCCTCCTTTTAATAGAGAACCGGAACAAAGCATTAGCACATAGTGAATACATGAACTCCTCAAACTACGGTCATCACCGGTAAGTATCCCGATTATTGTCACTTCAGGGTTAACGGATCATAACACATAATAGGTGACTATAGACTTGCAAGATAGGATCTAGAACTCTCATATATTCATGAAAAAATAATAGGTTCAGATCTGAAATCGTGGCACTCGGGCCCTAGTGACAAGCATTAAGCATAGCAAATTCATAGCAACATTAATCTCAGAACATAGTGGATACTAGGGATCAAACCCTAACAAAACTAACTCGATTACATGATAAATCTCATCCAACCCATCACCGTCCAGCAAGCCTACGATGGAATTACTCACGCATGGCGATGAGCATCATGAAATTGGTGATGGAGGATGGTTGATGATGACGACAGTGACGAATCCCCCTCTCCGGAGCCCCGAACGGACTCCAGATCAGCCCTCCCGAGAGGTTTTAGGGCTTGGCGGCCGCTCCATATCGTAAAACGCAATGAGTTCTTCTCTCTGATTTTTTTCTCATCGAAACTCAATATATGGAGGTGGAGTTGGAGTCGGAGACGCAACAGGGGGCCCACGAGGTAGGGGCGCGCCCTAGGGGGGCGCACCCCCCACCCTCGTGAGAAGGGTGTGGGGCCCCCGTTCTTCATCTTTGGTGAGGATTTTTTATTGTTTTTTCTAAGATGTTCCATGGAGTTTCAGGTCATTCCGAGAATATTTGTTTTCTGCACATAAAACAACACCATGGTAATTCTGCTGAAAACAGCATCAGTCCGGGTTAGTTCCATTCAAATCATACAAGTTAGAGTCCAAAACAAGGGCAAAAGTGTTTGGAAAAGTAGATACGACGAAGATGTATCACTGAGCTTGTGCGCCCCACGTAATTTCGTTTGATCTAATTTTGATTCTATAAATTCCCATAAATCCCAAAACCAACAGAGGGCCACTTGAAAAAAAATTTCCACCGGTGCAAGCTTCTGTTCTGCCGTGATCCCATCTGGAGGCCTTTTCGGGTACTCCGTCAGAGGGGGAATCGATCAGGAAGGGCCTATACATCAACCTTGCTGCACCTCCGATGATGTGTGAGTAGTTTACCATAGACCTACGGGTCCATAATGATTAGCTAGATGATGTATTCTCTTTCTTTGATCTTCAATACAATGTTCTCCTCGGAGTTCTATCCATTCTTTTGCGGTGTGTCTGTTGGGATCCGATGAATTATGAGTTTATGACCAGATTATTCATTGAAAGTAATTGAGTTTTTTCTGAAATTTATTATGCATGATTACTATAGCTTTGTATTTCTCTCCGATCTATTCGTCAAATCCCTCGGTAGGGTTCCTAGTGGGGTCGGAAGAACTGGGACAGAGCTCGTACACACAGTTTACCTAGGTTCGAGCCTCCGTAGAGTAATACCCTACATCCTACTTTCTCTTGTTACTTATGGTGATAGGGTTCTTCATGCAAGGGATTACGATGACGATGAAGATTGCTACCGAGAGTTGTTCTTCTCTAGATGAGATTAGATTCGATGTCCTAGGGGCTCCCCAACCTCCCCTTATATAAGCCAGACAGGTTAGGGTTTTTGAAGGAAATATGCCCTAGAGGCAATAATAAAGTTGTTATTTATATTTCCTTATATCATGATAAATGTTTATTATTCATGCTAGAACTGTATTAACCGGAAACTTAATACATGTGTGAATACATAGACAAATAGAGTGTCACTAGTATACCTCTACTTGACTAGCTCGTTAATCAAAGACGGTTAAGTTTCATAGCCATAGACATGAGTTGTCATTTGATGAACGGGATCACATCATTAGAGAATGATGTGATTGACTTGACCCATCCGTTAGCTTAGCACTTTGATCATTTAGTTTATTGCTATTGCTTGCTTCATAACTTATACATGTTCCTATGACTATGAGATTATGCAACTCCCGAATACCAGAGGAACACTTAGTGTGCTATCAAACGTCACAACATAACTGGGTGATTACAAAGATGCTCTATAGGTGTCTCCGATGGTGTTTGTTGAGTTGGCATAGAATGAGATTAGGATTTGTCACTCCGATTGTCGGAGAGGTATCTTTGGGCCCTCTCGGCAATGCATATCACTATAAGCCTTGCAAGCAATGTGACTAATGATTTAGTTACCGGATGATGCATTACAGAATGAGTAAAGAGACTTTCCGGTAACGAGATTGAACTAGGTATGATGATATTGACGATCGAATCTCGGGCAAGTAACATACCGATGACAAAGGGAACAAACGTATGTTGTTATGCGGTTTGACCGATAAAGATCTTCATAGAATATGTAGGAACCAATATGAGCATCCAGGTTCCGCTATCGGTTATTGACCGGAGATAAGTCTTGGTCATGTCTACATAGTTCTCGAACTCGTAGGGTCCGCACGCTTAATGTTCGATGACGATCGGTATTATGAGTTTATGTGTTTTGATGTAGCGAAGATAGTTCGGAGTCCCAGATAATATCACGGACATGACGAGGATTCTTGAAATGGTCGAGACATAAAGACTGATATATTGGATGACTATATTCGGACACTGGAATGGTTCCGAGGTGTATCGGGTATTTACCGGAGTACCGGGGGGTTACCGGAACCCCCCAGGAGAGTTAATGGGCCTTGATGGGCCATAGTGGAAGAGAGGAGGAGGCGGCCAGGTGTGGCGCGCGCCCCCTAGGCCCAATCCGAATTGGGGTAGGGTTTGGGGGCGGCCTTGATGTCTACTACACAACCTTCTTCTTGTAGACGTTGTTGGGCCTCCAAGTGCAGAGGTTTGTAGGGCAGTAGCAAATTTCCCTCAAGTGGATGACCTAAGGTTTATCAATCCGTAGGAGGCATAGGATGAAGATGGTCTCTCTCAAGCAACCCTGCAACCAAATAACAAAGAGTCTCTTATGTCCCCAACACACCCAATACAATGGTAAATTGTATAGGTGCACTAGTTCGGCGAAGAGATGATGATATAAGTGGTATATGGATGGTAGATAAAGGTTTTTGTAATCTGAAAATATAAAAACAGCAAGGTAACTAATGATAAAAGTGAGCACAAATGGTATTGCAATGCGTTGAAACAAGGCCTAGGGTTCATACTTTTCCTAGTGCAAGTTATCTCAACAATAATAACATAATTGGATCATATAACTATCCCTCAACATGCAACAAAGAGTCACTCCGAAGTCACTAATAATGGAGAACAAACGAAGAGATTATGGTAGGGTACGAAACCACCTCAAAGTTATCATTTCTGATCGATCTATTCAAGAGTCCATAGTAAAATAACACAAAGCTATTCTTTTCGTTCAATCTATCATCGAGTTCATACTAGAATAACACCTCAAGACACAAATCAACCAAAACCCTAATGTCACCTAGATACTCCAATGTCACCTCAAGTATCTGTGGGTATGATTATACAAATATGCATCACACAATCTCAGATTCATCTATTCAAACCAACACAAAGTACTTCAAAGAGTGCCCCAAAGTTTTTACCGGAGAGTCAAGACGAAAACATGTGCCAACCCCTATGCATAGATTCATGGGCGGAACCCGCAAGTTGATCACCAAAACATACATCAAGTGGATCAATAGAATACCCCATTGTCACCAGGGGTATCCCACGCAAGACATACATCAAGTGTTCTCAAATCCTTAAAGACTCAATCCGATAAGATAACTTCAAAGGGAAAACTCAATCCATTACAAGAGAGTAGAGGGGGAGAAACATCATAAGATCCAACTATAATAGCAAAGCTCGCGATACATCAAGATCGTACCACCTCAAGAACATGAGAGAGAGAGAGATCAAACACATAGCTACTGGTACATACACTCAGCCCCGAGGGTGGACTACTCCCTCCTCATCATGAAGAGCGCCAGGATGATGAAGATGGACACCGGTGAGGGGTTCCCCCTCCGGCAGGGTGCCGAAACGGGTCTAGATTGGTTTTCGGTGGCTACGGAGGCTTCTGGTGGCAGAACTCCCAATCTATTGTGCTCCCCGATGGTTTTAGGGTATATTAGTATATATAGGAGGAAGAAGTACGTCAGGGGAGCCACGAGGGGCCCACGAGGGTGGAGGGCGCCCCCCTGCCTCGTTCCTTCCTTGTTGCTTCCCTTACGTACACCCCAAGTCTTCTGGATTGATTCTGTTCCAAAAATAACTCTCCTGAAGGTTTCATTCCGTTTGGACTCCGTTTGATATTCCTTTTCTGCGAAACACTGAAACAAGGGAAAAAACAGAAACTGGCACTGGGCTCTGGGTTAATAGGTTAGTCCCAAAAATAATATAAAAGTGTTTAGTAAAGCCCATAATCATCCAAAACAGATAATATAATAGCATGAATACTTCATAAATTATAGATACATTGGAGACGTATCAGCATCCCCAAGCTTAATTCCTGCTCGTCCTCGAGTAGGTAAATGATAAAAGAAATAATTTATGAAGTGTGAATGCTAGCAGGTGCATAAATTTGATCAATGATAATTTCAATCACCTTTTCTAACATCATTATATATCATAACAGTAGCTCATCTCATAAAGCTTCTCATGATCAAGTAACAAGCTATTCACATGTTAAAGTATAGATCATAAACTTTCTTGAAAACTAACAAACCGTGTTATTAGTCATCAAACAATTACAATTCATCTTATTTTCAGGAAGAGTCCATGTTAGAGATTTGATTTAGAAAACTCCACATACTCAACTATCATTTAGTCTTTCATAATTGCTAACACTCATGCGATATTTATGGGTTCAAAGTTTTAATCAGACACAGAGAAAGATAGGGGCTTATAGATTCACCTCCCAACCTTTTACCTCAAGGGTAATGTCAACAATAATAGTTCATGATGCCCTACATCCAATTGGATATATATATATATATATATATATATATATATATATATCAGAATCTTTCCAACACGAGGTGCTTGCCAAAGGATAAAATGAAAAAAAAGGAAAGGTGAAGATCACCATGACTCTTGCATAAGGTAAAAGACAATAATAAAAGATAGGCCCTTCGCAGATGTTGCCATGCGCTTTTATAGTTGGATGCACAAAACCTTAATGCGAGGGAACATCACTTTATATTGCCACTTGTGATAGGGACCTTTATTATGCAGTCCGTCGCTTTTATTGCTTCCATATCACAAGATCGTATAAAGCTTATTTTCTCCACACTAAAAGATCATACATATTTAGAGAGCAATTTTTATTGCATGCACCGATGACAACTTACTTGAAGAATCTTACTCAATCCATAGGTAGGTATGGTGGACTCTCATGGCAATGCTGGTTTAAGGGGTGTTTGGAAGCACAATTAGTATTTCTACTTGGAGCAAAGAATTTGGCTAGCATGAGGGGGAAAGGCAAGCACAACGTGTTGGGCAATCCATGACAATATACTTTATTTAGAATATAAGAAAACATAACCCATTACGTTGTCTTCCTTGTCCAACATCAACCTTTTAGCATGTCATATTTTAATGAGTGCTCACAATTACAAAAGATGTCCAAGATAGTATATTTATATGTGAAATATCTCTTCCTTCAATATTCTTCCATGAATTGTTCAAGTGACCAATACAATGTTTGCTAACCTTCAATAAATTTACCACCTCTACTTATTATATGTAAATTCATTACTCCCCATGGGATAAGCATATGAAACATATATAATTTCAGATTTATGACATTCAAATCATTCAACCATTTACTCATAGGATATAAGTGAGGCACACGAGTAAATGGCAAACTACTCCAAAAAGATATAAGTGAAGATTAATGAGTAGTTAAATAATTATGTAGCTATGTGAAGACTCTCTCTCATTTAAGAATTTCAGATCTTGATATTTTATTCAAACATAAATCAAAACAAATTAAAATGACATTCTAATAATGGCAAACATCATGTGAAGAAGCAAAAACTTAGGATCAACCGAAATTAACCGATAGTTGTTGAAGAAGAAAGGTGGGATGCCAACCGGGGCATCCCCAAGCTTAGACGCTTGAGACTTCTTGAAATATTATCTTGGGATGCCTTGGGCATCCCCGAGCTTGAGCTTTTGTGTCTCCTTAATTCCTCTCATATCACGGTCTCCCTAAATCCCAAAAGCTTCATCCACACAAAACTCAACAAGGACTCGTGAGATAAGTTAGTATAAACCAATGCACAAACCTTATCATACTCTACTATAGCAAATAACTAAAATTATTGTTAAACATTTCATACTAAATGCCTCTGCATATTTAATAGTCCTATCCTCAAATAGAATCATTAAAGAAGCAAACATATGCAAACAATGCAAACATAACAGCAATCTGCCTAAACAGGACAGTCTATAAAGACTGCAGCAAGATCCATACTTACCTACCTCCAAAAATTATGAAAGAAAATTCCCACTGTAGTAAATTATCAGAGCTTATTATGCAAAAGGTTTCAACATTTTATCACATTCTGACTTTTCTAGGGAATTTTTGCAACAGCGGTAAACTTTCTGTTTTCAAACAGCAACATGTGGACTTGTAAAATAGGCATAGTAAAGGCTATCAAAGCCACTTTTATTGAAATAAAAGATGCAAAACATTGTTCTAAATAACAGCAAGAAAATCCTAAGAAAACAAATTGACGCTCCAAGCAAAACACATATCATGTGGTGAATAAAAATATAGCTCCAAGTAAAGTTACCGATGAACGAAGACGAAAGAGGGGATGCCTTCCGGGGCATCCCCAAGCTAAGGCTCTTGGTTGTCCTTGAATATTGCCTTGGGGTGCCTTGGGAATCCCCAATCTTAGGCTCTTGCCACTCCTTATTCCATAATCCATCAAATCTTTACCCAAAACTTGAAAACTTCACAACACAAAACTTAACAGAAAACTCGTAAGCTCCGTTAGCGAAAGAAAACAAAACACCACTTCAAGGTACTGTAATGAACTCATCCTTTATCTATATTTGTGTTAAACCTACTATATTTCAACTTCTCTATGGTTTATAAACTATTTTACTGGCCATAGATTTATCAAAATAAGCAAACAACACACGAAAAACAGAATCAGTCAAAAACAGAACAGTCTGTAGTATTCTGTATCCAACGCAAGTTCTGGAACCCCAAAAATTCTAAAATAAATTTCTTGACGTGAGTAATTTATCTATTAATAATCTTCAAAAAGAATTAACTAAATAGCACCTTTCAAATAAAAATGGCAGCAGTTCTCGTGAGCGCTAAAGTTTCTGTTTTTTACAGCAAGATTAAAAAGACTTTCCCCAAGTCTTCCCAACGGTTCTACTTGGCACAAACACTAATTAAACACAAAAAAACACAACTGAAACAGAGGCTAGATAAATTATTTATTACTAAATAGTAGCAAAAATCAAGGAACAAAAATAAAATTGGGTTGACTCCCAACAAGCGCTATCGTTTGACGCCCCTAGCTAGGCATGATGATTTCAATGATGCTCACATAAAGGATAAGAATTGAAACATAAAGAGAGCATAATGAATAATATGACTAGCACATTTAAGTATAACCCACTTCCTATGCATAGGGATTTTTTGAGCAAACAACTTTTGGGAACAAGAATCAACTTGCATAGGAAAGCAAAACAAGCATAACTTCAAGATTTTAAGCATGTAGAGAGGAAACTTGCTATTATTGCAATTCTTACAAGCATATGTTCCTCCCTCATAATAATTTTCATTAGCATCATGAATGAATTCAACAATATAACTATCACATAAAGCATTCTTTTCATGATCTACAAGCATAGAAATTTTATTACTCTCCACATAAGCAAAATTCTTCTCATGAATAATAGTGGGAGCAAACTCAACAAAATAATTATCATGTGAGGCATAATCCAATTGAAAACTAAAATCATGATGACAAGTTTCATGCATATCGTTATTCTTTATAGCATACAAGTCATCACAATAATCATCATGGATAGCAACTTTGTTCTCATAATCAATTGGAACCTCTTCCGGAATAGTGGATTCATCACAAAATAAAGTCATGACCTCTCCAAATCCACTTTCATCAATTTAATTATCATAAATAGGAGGCATGCTTTCATCATAATAAATTTTCTCATCAAAACTTGGGGGACTAAAAATATCATCAAACATAGCTTCCCCAAGCTTGTGGCTTAGCATATCATTAGCATCATGGATATTCAAAGAATTAATACTAACAACATTGCAATCATGCTCATCATACAAGGATTTAGTTCCAAACATTTTAATGCATTCTTCTTCTAACAATTTGGCACAATTTTCCTTTCCATCATACTCATGAAAGATATTAAAAAGATGAAGCGTACGAGGCAAACTAAATTCCATATGTTTTTGTAGTTTTCTTTTATAAACTAAAGTAGCGCTAAAACAAGAAACAAAAAGATTTCATTTCAAGATCTAAAGATATACCTTCAAGCGCTAACCTCCCCGGCAACGGCGCCAAAAAAGAGTTTGATGTCTATTACACAACCTTCTTCTTGTAGACGTTGTTGGGCCTCCAAGTGCAGAGGTTTGTAGGACAGTAGCAAATTTCCCTCAAGTGGATGACCTAAGGTTTATCAATCCGTAGGAGGCATAGGATGAAGATGGTCTCTCTCAAGCAACCCTGCAACCAAATAACAAAGAGTCTCTTGTATCCCCAACACACCCAATACAATGGTAAATTGTATAGGTGCACTAGTTCGGCGAAGAGATGGTGATACAAGTGGTATATGGATGGTAGATAAAGGTTTTTGTAATATGAAAATATAAAAACAGCAAGGTAACTAATGATAAAAGTGAGCACAAACGGTATTGCAATGCGTTGAAACAAGGCCTAGAACTACAAAAAAATACACTTCCGTGATGATACGTGTTTGTCACAGTAGGTCGCTTTTTTGTCATGCATGTACATCCATGACAAATTTATGACAGAATCAAGATAGTCATACATGTGCTGTCGCAAAAGTGTTCCATGACATTACCAAAATTATCATCACGGAAGTGTCCACTTCCATGACGATAAATTGCGCGTCACAGAAGTGCTTTCGTCAAGGGTGATCGACACGTGGCATCCACTGTAACGGAACGCCGTTAAGCTATCGGGTCGGGTTTTGGATCCGATAACCCGTTAACAGCCCTGACCAATGGGGATTTTCCACATGTAAAATCATCATTGGCTAGAGGAAACACGTGTCGGCTCATCGTCGGGACAGATGTCATCCACTCACTGGACAGAAGGCGCCTATGATACGTCGACACGTGGCATGGCCCAACAAGTTTAAATGGGCCGGCCCAACTAAAGGCCCACAAGATTTTGCGGACCATAATGGGCCGGCCCAGCTAAAGGCCCATGAGATTTTGTGGACCATGATGGGCTAGCCCAGCTAAAGGCCCACAAGATTTTGCGGGCCATGATGGGCTGGCCCAGCTAAAGGCCCACAAGATTTTGCGAACCATAATGGGCAGGCCCAGGTAAAGGCCCACAAGATTTTCGTGTGCCATAATAGGCCGGCCCAGGTAAAGGCCCACAGTGACTCTAGCCCATAATGAACAATAATTTTCTTTATACTCGTTAACGGCCTGTGATTTACGTGGGCCGTTTCCAGCCCGTGTTAGCTTTCGGCCTATTGACGGCCCATACGTTCTTGGGCTCCTTTTCGGCCCTCGATTACTTCTGGCCCGTTACTGTCCTGTTCCCCGAATGGGCCAAATTCGGCCCATGGAAAGAGTCGGCCCGTTACTGGCCTGTTCCATTAATGGGCCAAAATCGGCCCATGGCAAGAGTCGACACGTTACTGGCCTGTTACCCTAATGGGCCAAATTCGGCCCATGGCAAGAGTCAGCCCGTTTCTGGCCTATTAACCCGTTGCGCCATTTCCAGCCCGTCCTATATTCTGGCCCATTAACAACCCGTTATGCCTGTGACAGAATTAAGCCTTTGCTGTCCTACGGCCTGTTACCGTGCTGGGTCGATACCAATTACGCCCGATTATGGCCCATGTAGACCCATTAATCCGACGGCCCAAGGCGCACCGATTACAGGCCCATTTATCGACGGCCCATAGGAGACCCATGGATCCTACGGCCCGTATATGGCGCATGGTAGTTGCGGCCACTAGCAAACCAGAGAAAAAGAAGACTAGGAAATAAATAAGGCCGAAACTAACACTAGGCTATTAAGGCGATTGCACAGATTACATCCACTCGGCATCAAAGATCGCCACCAGTGCAAATATAGGGAACACCCTACACTATACAAAAATGGCTTGCTGTTTTCTTCAAGCGGTGGCTGCACGTTAAGAATAAATTTTGTATCGCACCAAAACAAATTACAACTATATAACAAAAGGAAGGTTGGCATAAAACTTAACAGTCTAGCAGATAAATGCACCACCAAAAGTTCAGAAGCTCGGTTCATTTGACCTGACTATTACGTTTTCATGGTGTATTGTCCGATGGAGCACCATAACCCTCGCCTTCATTTCCCCTAGGCTCCCGAACAACATAGCAAATGTCTGATAGTCTGGTTTCAAAACCATGCATATCTTGACGACATTGAGCAATGTCTCTCCTTGTTTCACAAAGGGTCTCTGTTAGGGAATGGACTTGTGTCTGGAGCGCAGATACAACATTGCTTTGAGCTTGCATATCTTGATCATGAGGCAGTTTGGACGATATTGCCTTAACAACCAACCCAGTATTACACAGGAACGTGCTTTTGGCATTGTTAGTGGACAGGTACTGACCCACTATAGCAAGAGCTGACATTGCGGTTATAGTTGCCTCGCCACCTTCAGAAGGTGGTGGTTCCACCATTTTTTCCATAGCTCGCTAAAAAGTTGAGGTTTTACATTAGTAGTACCAGAACAGAAGGTATTAAGGAGGAAGCAAAACCAAACAAAATAGCTTTGGTCTATATACAGAACTTATTCTGGTGAACCCATGTAAAATATTAGTTGTATTTTATTGCAAAGTACATAATAAAACCAGGTTCCAAACATATGACCATGTACCATCGCTAATGTATTGTCTATTTCTTCACATTGTATTGAGGGCTAAGGATAAAGAGACGACGTTTATAATACGGTAAGCATAGTATGACGTCATTCATATCACAAAACAACTGAGAACAGACAAACAGGCAATTGTAACATTGTGTGGGCAAGTCCAGCATGAAACTAGATTACGGGTCAAGATCAAAGGAACATCACTCCTCTTTTTTAAACCTTGTAAGGTGCAATGATACGCTAAGACAATTGTGTATAAAATTGAAAAGAGTAATAGACATTGGCTGCAAACCATGCAGTTCAAGGCACAAGTCAGAGTAAGTAGTAGTTAAAAGGCATGAGGATGAATGACTTACAACAACGGCTTTGACTGGTGTAGTCATGCCCTTCTTCTTGCTGGTGTGACAGTCCTTGAAGATTTCCACAGCATTTGGTTCAGGTACTTTTTGGTCCTTGCGGGCTTTACTCTGCATTTGGAACAACTCAATATAGATCTGATAATATGGTACAGCGAAAAGAGTGAAACAGCAACTAATTACAAGAGCCTCGCAGTGTGCAATATAGCTACGAGATCTTGTCGTCTGTTGAAATTTCACTTTCGTACGGTTAGCCTTGTTCTTTGAATAGTTCACGTACAAGAAGATAGATTTGTGTGGCACATGCGTAAATAGGACTTCAACATGTGATCTGATGAAATATATATAATGTACCTGATACTTCGGATCGGACCAGTGTTTAACGAGGCCTCTCCAGTCTTCATCAGATATATTTTCCACTGGAGATGTTTGGGTAAGTTCACTGTTAGCCTTGCCTTCAAAGTGAGTTTTCCTCAAGTTATACCGATATTGTCGTAGAGCATACTTGAAAACATGGGTGCAAGCTTGTCTGGTTGCATCATCTTGGCTATCCAACCTTAACCTCATTTGTTGAAAATTATGGGAGTCTCATTATCAGCAACCTAGAAAGTATTGGACAGAGCAAGACGATATTACTAGTTTCCATACATAACCATACTTACAGATAAATGGTCGAGGAAAATGTTGGACTGGGTTTCGTCTTTGTCATTCCTGTACCGAATCCATGTTGGGAGGATACGTACATGACACCTAACAACAACCGTTGCCTCTAATACTAACTTGGCTGACTCTGTAGCATCACGTGGCCTTTTTAAACTTGCCTCAAAATGGATCTCCATTCTTCCTCCTCTAGATTTAGTTAACCTATCGAGCATTATCCCTGATGTTTGTTTCCTCTTGCGCCTAGGTGCTAGTCCAACAACAAACATAGGAAGTGTTAGTGTACATCAAACTGTGAGACTACATATAAATAAGCATGCAACTGTAACTTGACTCCAGCAACTACCTTCTTGTTGTTGAACCTCACAAGGTTCATCTGATATTGCCAACTCGTCTTGTGTCAAGAGTGCTTGGGAAGTAGTGTCAGGTGGCAAGGGAGCTTGGGAACGTGCTGCTAGCTCAGTTGACGCACGAGTATGTTGTGCAGCTGGTAGTACTGTGGTAGGTGTTGCAAGAACTAGGGCTGTCTCTGCTTGTTTGGTGGCAGCTATTTGTTTCTGTTTGTCTTTTTTTGCAACTCGTGTAGCATGGGATGCCGTGTTTGTAGAATTTTCTGCTGGACTTTGACCTTCTATTGCACCATCAGTACCAGCAGAATCTGCAGGATTCGTCCGCTTCTCATTCCCTGCCATTCTATGTTTCTTCCTCTTTCTCTGTGCCATGTTAAGTCAAGCCGACAAGAAAAACGAATAACAATTTAGTTCTTCAGAACAAATTGATGCATGATGCAGACGAACTGAACTTTGATGTTAGACAACCACATGATAGGAGGATGTAATATGTATGAAAAACAGGACGGAAGAGATAACCAGAACTATGATGTGTAAACTAAGAAGAAGACATTTCAACAATGGAAGGTAGACACCATATGAAAGATGCTACAAATATCGCTCTGCCAAGTTAACAGTGTCTCATCATAAATGGCGTTTAAACAAATGTGAAGCAGTACAAGAAATAAATCATATGCAAGATGCAAACAACATCACACTACCATGTAAGAGGCCTCTCATCATTAGTGCCATTGCATATTCACAACATTGCATATTCACAGCTTATGATGTGTAAACTAAGGAGAAGGCATTTCAACAAATTAGAAGCAATGAAAGCTAGACACCATATGAAAGATGCAACGAATATCACTCCACCAAGTTAAAACTGTCTCATCATAAGTGCCATTTCAACAAATTAGTAATACAAGCTAGAAAAGAATGTGAGATGTAACCTATATCATACTCCGAAGTCAAACGTGTCTTATGATAAGTGATTGTTGCAGGTTACACAACAGTAGTAATTTGATGTAAGAACATGGTGTGATAGACAGATATTGGGTGTTCTAGAAACAGGAACACATGTCTTATTCAAGTATAATGTGTAAAGTAAGCAGATGGAATTGAACAAAATTAGAAGCAATACAAGCTACCGGGTCCATGTGCCATACCGGAATATAGTGCAGAGCAGCCGGGGTGAAGCACCCCAGTCATGGCGCCGGCATAGTAATGAGCAATGAGGTGTCAAATCACAAAGCTGCACCTTTCCCGCAGTTAAGTTGGAGGGACGAAGCAACCATCATTTCACTCGTTGCTGAATCCGCTTCTCCCTCATCTTCTTCAACTTAACCACGTGTTGCTTCTGCCGTTGTTCTGCCTCATGTGGGACGCGGATCGGCTTGGTAAAGCACTGACACGTGGGACCGCATGTTAGCAAACCGCCAGGATAACGTCCTCCGAAAATAAGAAACCTCCCCCGCCATCCGCGCGGCAAAATCACCTCCTTTTTACTAATCTCGATTCTATAATTTTTTAGATCAATATAATTGAGATTTGTATAGATAGCACATAGGAGCAAAACCAAGTGGTGCGGTTAAGGGCATCCACAATGTGTAGCCAAATGTGAAAATAGCTTTTGGCATCGTGGGAACCATTGTGGACGGTGTTGCCAAAGCCAAAAAGATGGAACCGAAGCTCCCTGATTGATTGATTGAAGGAATAGAAAAATGCAATGTCTCTCCTCTTTCTCCCATGCTTGGACGCATGTAGTACAGTATAGAGCACAGAGTCTACTCCCTGTCCCTTCTATCACAAATCACAAAGCAGTGAGGCGTCAAATCACAAAAGCACGGACGAAGCAACCATCATTTCACTCTTCGCTGACTCCGCTTCTCCATCGTCTTCTTCGAGAAGCCATCTCACCGCATTAGTTATAGTAGTACTAGTAAAGGACTTCCTGGATGCAAATAAGGCGGTTGTCTCGGCTTGCAGGCGGCACTTGCGAACGACTTACCGTGGTCTCCCTCAATGGTGTTCTCCGTCGAACGCACTTCGCCAAACCACCAAAAAAAATATCGTCGACGTCACCGCAATGGGGAAGGAAGTCAAATATAGTTACTACTCCCTCCTTCCATCTATATAGGGCCTAATGCATTTTTCAAGGCTGCCTTTGACTATTGGTAAGATTAATAATACATGAGATATATATTGTGAAAATTATATCATTGGAAGCTTCTTTCATGTATGAATTTGATGGTATGCTTTGTGTAACTTGCATGTCATATATTATTGCTCCAAAACTTGGTCAAAGTTAGTCTCAAAAAACATATTAGGCCCTATATAGATGGAAGGAGGGAGTTCCTCCATTTTTTTGTACACAAGGCCAGTATATCAAAATTACAATTTGCAAAGGGCCACTAACACAAATCGAGGCAAAATTGATGGGGTTAGCAACCAAGGACATTAATATCCCCTGCATTCACTCTGTGCATTTAAAAACCGAACCGAAAAACCATACCGAAAATAAACCAAACCGAACCAATTTTATGGTTTTTATGGTTTCTGGTTTCGGTATGGTATGAACTTTTCATACCGATTTGAACTTGGTTTTTATGGTATATACCGGAAAACCGAACGGTTAACCGAATAAACCGAAGTAAAAAAATAAATTTATATTTCTTGAGATGAACAACCATACAAGTTGTCATTTTTCTTGTACATGAGTCAAATGCACTACTAAGCACATAATTTTTTCTTGTAACATAGTCATTTTTCTATTTTTAAAATGCTAAGCACGTCCATAACCATCAACAGATGAATCAATGCATGCATATATACTATATATAGTCATATACTATTTGTGTAGAATAGTATGTGTTTTGAGTCATAAAATTGCTAATTATTATTACGTCATTTCCAAATTCGCGTCAACTTTGGTTTTTATGGTATATACCGAAACCATACCGAAATAATTTGGTATATAGTGAAACCGAACCGTATTTTAATTTCATACCATATTTACCGAAGTATTAATACCATACAAACTGAAAAATCATATAAATCGGACCATGTAAACCGAATAAACCGAACGCACAGGCTGACCCTGCATGCATGCGGAAGTGAGAAGGTTGGTTTGCATGGTGCTGCATTAATCAAGCAATGAGGAGTGAGATGGTTAGCTCTTTGGTCTTTGGAGAAAAAATATGCATTAATTGACACGTGAAACGAGGATTTGTATCGATTAAATCCCGCGAAGGAAAACCCAGCCTTTCTTTTTTAACACTAGTACTCCTAGTACGTACGTACTTATCCTGTTTGGGTCTAGGCCTTGCATTGCCAAACTTCGCCACACATTTTTCCAAGCTTGTCTAACGTTTTCAAAACGAGAAGGAGGTACACTTGCGCACGGCTATCGCGATCGCACCGCACCCTCACACGGTCGCTCCTGCACGCCACGGTCGCACCGCACCCTCACACGGTCGCTCCTGCATGCCGCAAACCCAACCAAGGGAACGCACCCTCACTGACACGTGTTGTCGCATGGGAACACACCAAACTCAGCCATCCTATCGCTGACACATAATTTTCGTTCATAGAGTATGTTCATCCAACCGCATGTTGGGGAGTATCCGTACAGCCCGTGCGATGGTCTGTTGGGGAAGAAGAAGAGGTGAGGAAGAAGGAAAGAAGGGTTAGGAGACGTAGGATATTCATCCAACCACCTGAAATGGTAGACTGACCCAAGTCAGGCGACTTGCATAAAAAATATATGTTTTTACACAGCAAAAGATCCATAAAAACAACAACATAAAGAAAAACTATCACTGCTCGCGGAAGGAGATGACCTCGTTGTCTTTGGCTGCCGGCGCGAACCAGCCGTCGCTGCCGATGTGTGTCTCCGCACCGTGGTTGTCCTCGGCCTCCAGCTACTCGTTCAAGTGGAGCGTGCGGGCGCTCTGCACGGACGAGAGCAAAGCCCGGTTCAAGTCGAGGACGACCGGTTCCGCCTGCAGGAGGGCCTTGATGGTAGCGGCATCCGCGCGCTCCGCGTCGAGTCGAGCCTCCGCCGCCCGGTTCAAGTCCAGGACGTCCGGTTCCGCCTGCAGGAGGGCGTCGATGAGAGCGGCATCCGCGCTCTCTGCGTCGAGTCGAGCCTCTGCCGCCCGGTTCAAGTCCAGGACGTCCGGTTCTGCCTGCAGGAGGGCCTCGATGGCAGCGGCATCCGCGCGCTCTGCCTCAAGTTGAGCCTCCGCCGCCCGGTTCACATCCATGACATCCGGTTCCGCCTGCAGGAGAGCCTCGATGGCAGCGGGATGCGCGTGCTCCGCGTCGAGTTGAGCCTCTGCCTCCCGGTCCACCTTTAGTATCGCCATGTTGAACCGCTGGTCCGCCTGCACCATGGGGGACTCGGATGCCGGCACGAAGTCGACGTCCATCGTCTCATACCCATCGGGGGCCTTCCGCGCCGCGACCTCCTCCATGAACATTGGATCGTCTTCCTCCTCCTCGTAGCTTGGCTCCAGAGAACTCGGGGATTGGCCCGCCGCAAAGCGAGCTTGGGAACGGAGGTCTGTGGCGCCGACCGCCGCCGCGATTTCTGCGCGGCGCTCCGGCGTCAGCATCTTGTAGTAAGTGATCTTGCGGCGCACCATGGCTTTCAGGCGAACTAGGGTACACTTGATGCGGGCTAGGGGATCGAAAGGTGGGGGAATGGGCTGGAGATTTGGGGTGGTTTTAGGGCAGTGGCGGGCGTAGGTCGAGCAGCGAAGGTTCTGGTGTGAATAGTGGTTCCGGTGATGACCGGTCAATTGGTTTTGACTATACATCGCTCTTGTCGCGTTCGCGTTGCAGCCCGGCACGCTGGACCCTCCGCGTCGCTCACCGAATGGAACGTGCTTCGTCTTGCGTTTTCGCTCACTTGTGGGACCGCAGTTGAGAGCAAACCGACGTCCCTCCCCCTCTCCCGCCCGCGTCATTTATTATACCACCACTCCCTCCGTTTTATGCGGAGTAAATAAAAACAGAGGGAGTATACTACGGATGAGGATCCCCTGACGTGGCCGAACCCATTGAGTAACTGACATGCGGGGCCTAGCAAGCATGGGGTCGCCAGTAAGTGACTGAAAGGGAGGGTTAAGGCAGGGATACCTATGTTAGCGGATCCACTTCCACTATACCACTTTGAACAAATGTTAGAGTAATAATATATGACATGCAACTTACACAAATGTTAGAGTAATAATATATGACATCAACTTACACAAAGCATACAGGGTCTAATGCAATTTTTCGAGGCTAACTTTGACCAAAATGTTAGAGTAATTAATATGACATGCAACTTACACAAAGCATACGGCCAAATTCGTATGTGAAAGGAGTTTCCAATGATATAATTTTCACATTATACATCTCATGTACTATTAATCTTGTCAATAGTCAAATTGGAAACCATCTCGAGTACAAATCTAGGAGTACGTACGAATCTAACAATATTGATTGGGCATTGTTGAATGTTGATACCTTTTTTATCAAAGTAGAATATACTTTGACTACACATAAAACTTATATGTAAACTACTCCCTCCTTCATCTATATATGGCCTAATGCATTTTCGAGGCTAACTTTGACCAAAAGGTAGAGCAATAATATATGACATGCAACTTAAATAAAGCATACCATCAAATTCGTATGTGAAAGGAGCTTCCAATGATATAATTTTCGCATTATACATGTCATGTACTATTAATCTTGTCAATAAGTCAAAGGCGGTCTTGAGTATATTGTACGTTCAAAAAGGAAACGAACCTTGAATACCCTTTATATATGATTTGCGGATGCTATGATCTTCGGTTCAAAATTTTGAATCCGCCTTAGGTATCATGTGCCCCCACTCGTTCCCTCTCAATTTCATCTCGGGGTCCGGAGATCTATTGAAAGAGGACTAGGGTGGGTACATGCGAATGATACTCGGTGGAATGTTCAAATGAGGCATGCGGGAGGATGGACTCGACTGAAGGGCGACATGATCGATGGAGAAGAGGGTTGGAGAGGAATGAGAAATAAGCAAACGCCACATGATTATACTTGAACGGCTCAAATAAACAATAAGTTGTCTCGCTTGGCCTACATAGTGAAAGGCCTAATGCGCAACGCGGAGCACTGACGCTCGAATATGGCCGGGAAAACAGGGAAACAAACATGTGGGGCACACCCGTCGGGACGACATAGCGCAGACTAGTCCAATGGAGGAGCTGGCCCATGACCTCCTCGCCACCGACAACCGTTCATGTGGGTCGTTGGGGCCAACAACGGGGCGCAGCTCCAGCACCGCCTCTGGACACGGCGACCGCGGTGAGCGACACACTCATATCGTCGCTAGACATGGTCGGTTTTAGTTTGCCGAGGGTGGCGTTAGTGTTGTGGCACAACCAATGGTATGTTTGGTTTGTGCCCAAGGTTGCCCCATCAAAGCATTGGGTAGCCAAAATTTTGGTTGAGGTATTGGTTGCCCATGATTTGGCCGACATTGGCAAGAAAAATGAACTTGAGTTGGCTAGAGTTCATTGGCATGCCAAAGAAATGGCAACCATCCAAACAAAGACCAATCTTTGGGTCATGACCAAAATTTTGGTTGAGGTATTGGTTGCCCATGATTTGGCCGACATTGGCAAGAAAAATGAACTAGAGTTGGCTAGAGTTCATTGGCATGCCAAAAAATGGCAACCATCCAAACAAAGACCAATCTTTTGGTCATGACCAAAATTTTGGCAAGGTGCACTTTGGCCACAATCCAAACACACCCCAACACCCGGCTCGTTGAGGATGCACGGGGCACCGTGACGCGTCCGCGGAGTGGTGTAGCACGGCCAACTGCATCCTCTGGACCTGAGACCATGTTGAGTCATCTTGCTTTTTCAATGACATGCGGGGATCGCATGTGAGCAAAGGGCATCTCCAACGTTGCCACGACCGTAGCTGACTACCCTGGCACACCAAAACCCTCGTCCCCCGCGCCGTCGCGCGGTGCGTTCCCAGCCGGTGCCAGCTGCCCGCATTCATGCTGTCCGTTCGTATGTCGTCATTAAGAGGCTCGGTGCCTGAGGAACAACTCCGGCTACTTAATGACGCACCCGGACGCTTGGCCTCACCGGAATGCGCTAGTTAAAGCGGCAACGCCCAGCTAACCTCCACACCATAGTGCATCGTCCTCCTACCTGGAACCACATCCGCCATGACCGCAAGCGCGAACGCTTTGCGGGAGAGCTTGTCTTCGGGGATGGAGCTCGAGGTCGCCGCCCTCGCTGAAGTCGCCTCACAAGCGGTGGCCACGCTAGCGGCCGACGACGAGAGCATCGTCAGCCACACGTCCTACTTGCCGCCGTCCAACGTCCGGCACCGCCGAGGTCGGGGACTCCTCCGAGGATGAGTAGGGCATGGGAGGCGGCAGGGCATGGTGTGCCAACTGGCCGGTCCGTCTCCCGTGTTCTACTTTTCCTCGCCGGAGACCGCACCTTCACTTCACGGGTATTGAACCCCACCCCCGTACATGGAGATCACAGATGGAGGACGTCGGTCGCGCCGTAGAATAGGTTTAGGGTCGGGTTTCTTTTATTTTTTGTCCTATAAAAGTTTGAAATGTAATGAAAATCTGTCGTGTTTGCATTAATCTCGGCCGGTGTATATGAACTTTCACAATAATATACATATTGTAGGAGTACTAGCAAGATGCCCGTGCGTTGCACGGAAGATCAAGATCTTGTGGGAGAAAAGGATGAACGAGGGAAAGCCTTATCTGCAAATGTGGAGAGGAGTGCGGGTAAATTGTCATAGTTTCCTTCCTATCTATTAGATATAGATCGGACGGCCTATATTGCTGGATCGGACACATCTTTCTACATCTTTCTACATCTACGGAAACCTACGAAAGGGTTAACGTAAATTGCCTCTATCTCTCCTCCCCTGATTTTCATGGTGGTGGGCCCCTCCCTCCCCCCAATCTACAATCAACAACTCACATGTTTCACATTACGTTAATTACGTAACTGTGATTACGTAGGTGTAGCATTACTCGTCCTAAAAAACCCAACTAAGCCAACCTCCCAGCATATCGCGCGGGAAAAGACCCGGCCGTGCCGTTTTAGTCGGGATTACCGGATTACTAGTAGTAGTATCGATGGATCACGCAAAGCAACATATTTTTTTGTGGGGGCGAAGCACCTAGTTTAAAAGGAAAAAATGCGGTACACTCACAACACTCGTGTCGCGGTCGCATTGCACCCCACACACGTTCGGTCCTGCACACGGCTCACACAAACGGAACGCGCTTCGGCTTGCCTCTTCGCTGACACGTGGGATTGCACTTGGAGAAACCGACCGTGCGCCAAACTCCCCCCGCCCACCGCGCGAAAATCCTCCCCCCCACACCCAAAAATTCCCCCAAATCCGATTCAATCGCCCTTCGGCCAACTAGCCAATAATATTCCCCAAACCCCCCTCCCCCTGCCCCCCTCCACTCTATTCGCTCCGCCAAAGCCGCCCTCCCCGCCGCGCCGATACGTCGGCGCCGCGGTTCGGCGATCCTCTCGCTCCCACAGTACACTCTCGTAGACTGCCGTCCTCTAGCCGCACCGCCACCTCTGGCTACGTTCTTGTGGAGGCGCACGGCGGTCAGCGCCGCCACCGCTGGCGACGTTCGTGTGGAGACGCACGACGGTTAGCTTCTCCCACGGTACGCGCATTCTAGACTGAGGCCCCGTTCATGTCGGTGTAGCGCTGAATGTTAGCTGATAGACGCTGTTAATCTCACTGTTTGCCGAAGTAGTTTACTGTCAATATGCTCTGCTTAAGAAGCTTCCTTGCCCTGTTCTGCACTCAATCTGCTTAGCTGAGATGGCATGCCAAGGCCGATTAGTTGCTAAAATATCCTGCCATATATTTATTGTGACGTAGATTGCCATGGTCTAGTAGCCAATCTGTTAGGTGAAATAGCTCTACACCGTTTTATACTCGATCTTTGTTGCTGTGATGGCCTTCGATAGTTCGATGGCTGTGTGCTCGGCCTCATTGACTGCTGAAACAGCCTGCCATAATTTGGCACTCAAATCTGTTTGCTGAATTAGCTTTACATATATTTCGTTACTTAGATCTGCTCGTCCAAATATCTTGCCATAGCTTTAGACATTGACCTAGGTATTTTTTTCTGGACTTCATAAAAAAGCATATATGTTTTTCCTTTAATATCTAGTGGAAGAACTAATTTGTATGTCTAACAGATGGATAGGACTTGGATAACTTCTGCTTGAAGATTCTTCGCTGCATATGTCGAGGGGGTTGAAAACTTCATGAACTTTATCAGAGCTGAGTATGGTGGTCCGAAATCAGATGTGCTCTGCCCATGTAGCAGTTGTATGAATTCAGTTACAAGACCCTAGTCAACTGTGAAAAATCATCTACACTTGTATGGGATGTCGGTCACATATACTAGGTGGGTTCATCATGATGAAGCTGTGAACGTCAATGTTATTGACTACGTGGAAGCAACAAATCATCATCTTGATCTGCCTGATGCTCAGGTCGAAGAGGGGGAGGAGGTGGTGGTGGCGGAGCCAGTGAGTTTGACCAACATCGAAACAATGCTACAAAATGCTCGTGCATTCCGTGAACTTTCACCTGCAGAAGAAAAAAAGGTGGGCCCGCATGTTGGAACAATGCAACGTTGCTGTCACCCCAGGAAATAAGCTGTCAGTATTCTCAGCTATGGTCACCTTTCTTCAAGTGAAGACATATGAGCGGATGACCAACAAATCATTCGACGCGATGTTGGCTGCTTTCCGTGAATCTTTCCCAGATGCGTCTGAGCTGCCACACACCTACAGTAAAATGAAGAATTTCCTTCGTGCAGTTGGAATTGAATATGATATGATCCATGTTTGTAAGAATAACTGTGTTCTGTTCCGGAAGGATTATGCCAACTTAAGTGAATGCCTGAAATGCAAATCATCAAGATGGAAAGATGACGATGCTGTGAAGAGGATTCCTCATAATGTTCTGAGACATTTTCCAATTACACCAATATTGAGGTTGTTTCATGATGCTGAAACAAGAGAGGATGTATTGTGGCATTCTAAGAACCAGGAGTACAGAGATCAGAGTGTAATGAGCCATCCATCTCATGGTAGTGAGTGGAAAAGCTTCAATGATAAACACAAAGAGTTTGCTGCTGACCCGAGAAACATTAGACTTGGCTTAGCTTTAGATGGATTTAACCCATTTGGCCACCAGAGCGCCACATATAGCATGTGGCTAGTGCTTGTTATCCCTTACAACATGCTTCCAAATGTCTGCACCGAAGAATCAAACTACATGATGGCCTTGCTCATCCCAGATCCAAAAGGTCCTGGAAAGGATTTTGATTTGTTCATGGAGCCTCTTGTGGAGGAACTTCAACAGCTATGGAAGGGTGTTCGCACTCGAGACCTATATAGCAGCCCACCAGCTAATTTCTTTCTGCGTGCTGTTATAATTTGGTGCATCCATGATTATCCGGCTTTGGGCACTATGTCAGGGCGAACGACACATGGTTACAATGCATGTGTTCGCTGTGACAGGAATCCGCTGTCATCCGCAATACTTAGCAAGATCTGTTACATTGGACACCGTCGTTTCCTTGCCAAGGACAAGCCGCATCCTAGAAAATACCAAAGACATGTGTTCAATGCAAAGCATGAAAACCGTGATGCGCCAAAGAGGCTCACCGCTGATGAGTTGCAAGTGGAATTAGAGAAGGTCAGGCATATTACACCAGGAAACCATCCTGGTAATGGTAGTGGGAAAAGGAAGCGTGGCAGGGTAGAAGAGAGATTATTGTTTACCCGCAGGTCCACTTTGTGGGACTTGGAGTATTGGAAAAATTTGGATCTAAGGCATAATCTTGATGTGATGCACATCGAGAAAAATATATGTGACATCATTATCGGCACACTTCTTAATATTGAAGGCAAGACGAAAGATAACTTAAAATCTAGGATTGATTTGACACACCTGGGTATCAGAAAGGATTTGCAGGTGCAAGATGAAGGTAAACCACGGGATATGGCACCAGTTGTATACATCTTGGACAAGGTAAAAAGAAAAGAATTATGTGAGGTCCTGTCACGTGTGAGATTCCCACATGGATTTGCTTCCAACCCTGAAAGGAGAGTCAGTGCAGATGGAAACAAGGTACAAGGGTTGAAAACTCATGACTGCCATGTCCTACTTCAAAGGGTTTTACCTGTTATCCTTAGAGGATTGGGCCGCCCTGACTTATACAGAGCAGTTGCAGAGTTGGGACAATTCTTCAGAGAAACTCTGTAGTAGGAATATCAGGATAGATGCTTTGGAGCGTCTTAGAGACAAGATACCAACTATCCTATGCGACCTTGAGAAGATATATCCTCTAGCCTTCTTTTATGTGATGGTGCATTTGGCTATTCATCTACCTGATGAGGCACTACTTAGAGGTCCAGTACAGTATGGCTGGATTTACCCTATTGAAAGGCGGCTAGGCACTTTCAAGGGCTATGTTAGGAACAGAGCTAGACCCGAGGGTTCCATTACAGAGGCCTACATTGCTACAGAAGCGTTGACATTCTGCTCAAAATACATTGAAACAGCTGATCAGCTTAGCAAAGAGGTGGGTGAAGACAATCCCGGGCTCAATGTTTTCGATTATTCTGTTTGAGTTACAGGGAAGAGTCGACAAGCGGACAAACCTAAAGATTTGGACAAAATGGTTTGGTATGTGTTAAATAACTGTCCTGAGATACTACCTTATATCAAGTAAGTGCAGTACTGCAGCTTATACATCGTAATCTACTAAACTTGCAGCACATTCTTATATATTTAGATGTTTGACACGATCACTATGTTGTGCAGCATCTACAAAGAGGAGTTACTGCCGCAAAATCCAAGAAACATTAACAAACTGGTTATGGCAGGATTTGCCAAATGGTTCAAGAACCATGTAAGCTTTTGAAGTGCACTGTCAGTTTTTTTAATATATTGAGTACATAAGATGATCAGCTTGTCTATTTTCTAATCATAGGTTAAGAAGATGCGGGAGGATGGGCAGGCAGTTGATGATGCCCTTTACTCACTAGCAATGGGTCCTGATACTCGGGTAAGACATTATGAATCTTGCGTTGTTGGAGATGTGCGCTACAACACCCTTGCATGAGACGAAGGCAGGAAGACACAAAACAGTGCCATCATGAGCACGGATACGTATGACAAAGAGACAAATGAAATGTATGCTAACATAACAGACATTATTCAGTTGCAGTATATCTCCAGTTTCGAGGATCATCGGTGTGTGGTTCTGTTGTGCTGTCGTTGGTATAACCTGTTTTCCAGGATCGCAAAACCCATAGCTGATGATTATTTCAAATCCATCAATGTCAAGGCGGCGTACCAGACCAACGAGCCTTTTATTTTGGCAAATCAAGCAACACATATATTTTTCTTGGAAGACACATTTGCACGTAGCGATGACTGGAGAGTATTGCAAAGGTTTGAGCAGAGGAATTCGTTTAATGAAGTTGCACAACAAGATGATGCTTACACTGCTCCTGATGTACAAGATAACACAGATGTTCCTAATATCTTTGAGAACCATCACGTCAATGACGCCGGTGAAAAGATTGCCTTTCGTGCTGTGGACATACAAGAGTTGATCAAGAAGAAGCCAACGTTCGAGGACGTTGAGGAAAAAGCAGAAGATGACACCATGGGGAATTACGATTCAGACTGATACACATGGCGAAGATGTTGACGCTACTGCTGCGGATGATGATTACATTGCTTTTGTCATATTTTCCTGTCAGAAGACGTTTTTTATCTACTATGTGAAATTGTGTTTGCTATGACAACAGAAACCTGATGAACATGTTGTTTAGTATTTTGTTGTGAGAACATCACTTGTTATGTATGCTGATTTGTGTTTGGTGATTGTATGACAACTAAAACATGATGACATTGTTGTTTAGTTGTACTCATATTTGGCTGTGAAACTTGAATTTGATGACATAGTTTGCTGTTGGACTGCAATTTGCTCGACGTCTTCGAATGAGAACAAAGCTGACCCGACAGGGCCTCTGCTACTTATTTATTTATATGAGCAAAAGGGGATACCCCTTGATTTACGTTAATAGAAATCATTAGATGTTCACAACACTACGCCCAGCCTGCTACACAGGTTTCATTCATTACTAGTTTCAGCAAAGTGCTCATGTCGTAGCCACTGAATACATCACGAGTGCTACATACACTGCAAATAAAGAGACAATCATCCTACCGAGCACATCGATTTTGCCCATTATCTTCACAAGCTCTTTCATCTCCTCACTGTTAAGGCCGTTCAGCAGCTGTTGCTTGGCCATGATCAGAGGAACTGCATCTTTAAGCTTCTGCTCTGCATCTTCCTCTTCTGTCATTCCTTCAGTTACTTGTCCAACACCCCAACCTGCTGGTATTGGGATTCCTCGGCTAACCAAATAATCAGCATTGTTGAATTCCCCCACATCAGCAACTTCCCAGAAATACAAATCACACGAATCTTCCCTTTTCTGCACGAGTCAAATTGGTAGTTCATCAACCAAACTATTAAAAAAATCAGCAACTGAAAGCAGCAGAACAACACTTAAACATATTATTACCCCATGATTCGGGCATTTGTAGAAGACTCGGCCAGGGTTGCGGATTGTGGTTGAGACGTGACGGATGACTCTGCATGATTTGCAGCAGTGGCACCACACCAACGGCAGCTGGTTGCGATGAGCAATCGGCTGCGGTGCGCGTGCCGACGAGGGTGTGATGAGACCCACAGGTGATGGTACGGGTTGCGACTTGGCGCATATCTGGTTGTTGCCTGCTGAAGAGCAGGTGGACGAGCAGCCAGCGGACATGGTTGCTGCGGCCAGAGCTTCTGATGCTAGGCAGAGTAAGTAGAGAAGAGGAGAAGTGAATGTTGGATATGTCAGTTTCATTACTTGCAGAGTAGCATAGCACCATATATAGTCATAGTCTAGGTTTGGATTCGAACCAGCTACAGGAGCACGTCTTTCTTTTTTCTAAAACTCGGCAACCTCTCATTACTGGTACACTAGCTAGTTCTGTACGCCTTCCCAAGTCTTTGATTTTCTTTCCCTTTTTTGCGAGGAAGGAAGGAGGACAAAATTGATAGTTCCTGGGACTCGAACCCAAGACCTCTCGGTTGAAAACCAAGGGTGCTAGTCACTTATGTGGCGAATGTTCCCTGTGAGGAGAATGGCAGACAAACGCATTTTCCTCGCAGTTTTCTTCCTATATATAAAAAAGTATGCTACTTGGTGTCCGCTTAGTCAACAAAACGATTGTGCCAACCTTGACCATTGGATTGACATTCAACGTTTGTCGCGTTTCTTCAGTCTCTTCTTCCTCGAGCCGCCAAAGCCAAACCAGCGCCGGCAGGACCGCCTGCTCCCGCATTCCATGGCTGGCTGTGATCTGCCCCGGCTCCTGTTCGTTCCCGTCCAAGGCCTCACCATCGTCCTCCGCCTTGGTTCGCTTGCCACAGCACCGCCCTCCGGTGTTGTCAACATGGTCAACAACTGAGAGGAATAAGGAGATGACTGTATATGGTGAGGATGACAGCAGGGACCCAGCAACGCGCGCAGTAATTTTGTTTTTTCGGGATGGAGAAGGGTATCAATTGGGTTGTGCGGGACCCGTGGCCCGTCTAGCCCAGGCTTTTATTTCATATGTTTAGCACATGGCCAGCCCAGTTTGTTTTTTTCCTTTCTAAAAATTGCTAGCCAGCTATTTTGTTTTTTGCAGAATAACCAACGTAGGCCTACTTGCTTTTTTACGCCCTGCTGGCCCGAAAATCTTTCAAGACGAGGAGGGATGCATTTTGCCCAGAAAATGGGCTATAAGTAATAAGAAATGGGCTATAAGTAATAATAAATGGGCTGTAAAATGAAAAAATACAGCAAACAGACAATTAGTTCCAAAATATTGTTTTCTTTTGGATTTTGATATTTTAAATTTCATTGTTTTTGTGCGGGTAAAATTTCATTGAATTTAAATTAAGGTATATTTGGATTTAAAATTAATTTGAATCTGGCTAGAAATTTCGGGCTGTATGTTGTTTGGGACAGATTTGGAGGCTGACTTGTGGGTCTACTAGGTTGACGTGTACTTTGGCTTTGTCAACTTAGTCCACAAACGATTCTAGCAGCAGTGACCGTTGGATGTTAATCCAACGGCCGTGCTGCTTCTTCAATATCTGATCTTCTTGCTCCAGCTGTCCAAACTAGCTCCGGTGGGACTGCCTGCTCCCGCCTCCCGTGGCCGGCTGTGCTGCCGCACAGGCCGCACCGCCCCACCCTACTTCATTGCTGGCCAGGCCATTCCTCTACTCACCCACACCTCCTGTTATTTTCCAGCGATGGCAGCTGGACCAGTAAACCCTCGTACTCCCCACCGCGTGGGCAACCATTGCCGAGTCTTCCCCGGCTCCGTGTCATTCCCTTCCTAGGCCTCGCCGTCGTCCACCGCCATGGTGCTCTCAGCGCGGCCTGGTCAACTTGGTCAACGAATGACATCCATCGGCCGTGGACTATACGCGCAAATAATGATTCCTCCACCTGACAGTTGGGACCCACCGGAAGGGCCTCTGTATTTCGTGAAAAAAATGTTCCTCCCGTTGACATGTTGGACCCACCAGCTATATCTTCGCACAAAAGGAAGTGCCTCCTTATTACGCACAAAAAAATGAATACCCCCCTGCTAGCTGGGACCCACCATAGTGGGAGGATGACTTGTGGGCCAACAAAGTTGATGGGGGCTTAGTCAATATGAACGATTCTAGCTCCAGTGACCGTACGATGTCCATCCAACGGCCGTAGTGCTTCTTCAACCTCTGGTCTTCTTGCTCCAACCGCCCAAAGCAGCGTCGGTCGTGCCGCGTGCTCCTGCCTCCCGTGCCCGGCTGTGCTGCCGCAGAGGCCTCACCGCCCCCTACTATTCCCACCGCTGGCCAGGCCCTGCGGCGACGGCAGCCTCACACCGCAGTTGAACCAGTGAACCCTCGTGCTCCTCTCCGCGCGGGCTTCCGCTGCCGCATCTTCCCTGGCTCCGCGTCGTCCCCTTCCTAGGCCTCGCCGTCGTCCACCATCGTGGTGCTCTCTGTGCGGCGTGGTCAACGTGGTCAAGGAACGACTTCCATCGGAAGAGTACTGTACATGGAGAGGCTGACAGCTGGGCCCACGGCCACAGCCCAGTTTTTTTGTGATTTGCCAAGTAAGTCGCTTTGTTAGGCCTGTTGGGCTGCAAATCTTTCAAGACGAGGAGAGCTTTCATTCGGCTGGCCGAAAAAATGGCCCATCAGTAATGAGAAATGGGATGTACATTTTTAAAACACATCAAACCGGCAATTAGTTTCAAATATCTTTTTTTTTCATTTCAAGATTTTAAATTACATTAATTTTTATGCGTGGAGAATTTGTTGGATTTTATATTGATATACATTTATTTTTAAAATCAGTTTTAATGTGAGTCGAAATTTCGGGATTAAAAACAGTTCGGACCGCACCGAAATATGCAAAATTCCGTATAATTTTTTAACCGTGGCCACAATTTGGGTTGTAATGCTAACAAAAAGAATATGGGCTCCAAAAAAACCTTAAGAATTAGCAAATAGGCTGAAAATTATTAGAAATAATGGCAGATGGGTTGTATGCTGTTTTCCACAGATTTGAGGCTTTCCTAAAAAAAAGGTTGACGCACAAGCAGTGACTGTTGGATGTCCATCCAACGGCCGTCGTGCTTATTCAATCTCTGCTCTTCCTGCTCCAGCCGCTCAAACAAGCGCCAGTGGGACTGCCTGCTCCCTCCTCCCCGCGGACGGCTGTGCTGTCACGCAGGCCTCACCTCCCAACCGTACTCCCATCGCTGGCCTAGCCATCCCTCTACTCACCCACACCTGCTGTTATTCTCCGGTGACGGCAGACGAACTAGTAAACCCTCGTACAGTCGTACTCCCCTCCGTGTGGGAAACAACTACTGAGTCTTCCCTGCCTCCATGTTGTTCCCTTCCTAGGCCTCGTCGTTGTCCACCGCCCTGGTGCTCTCGGCGCGGCCTGGTCAACGTGGTCAACGACGGACATGCATCTTAAGTGGACTGTACGTGGAGAGGCCGACAGCTGGGTACACGGCCGCACGCAAGGAAATGCCTCATTACGCGCAAAATAATGATTCCTCCACCTGACATCAGGGACCCACCGAAAGGGCCTCTGTATTTCGTGAAAAAAATGTTACCGCCGCTGACAGCTCGGACCCACCAGCTATATCTTCGCACGCAAGGAAGTGCCTCCTTATTACGCACAAAAAAATGAATACTCCCCCTATTAGCAGGGACCCAGTATAGTGGCAGGCTGACTTGTGGGCCTACTAAGTTGATGGGGATGGAGGGCTTTGTCAACTTAGTCAATATGCACGACTCTAGCTCCAGTGACCGTACGATGTCCATCCAACGGCCGTAGTGCTTCTTCAACCTCTGGTCTTCTTGCTCCAGCCGCCCAAACCAGCGCCGGTCGTGCCTCGTGCTCCTGCCTCTTGTGGCCGGCTGCGATGCGGCGGAGGCCTCACCGCACCCTACTACTCCCACCGCTGGCCAGGCCATCCCTCTACTCACCCACACCCCCTGTTACTCTGCGGCGATGGCAGCCTCACACCGCAGTGAACCAGTGCCCTCGTACTCCTCTACGCGTGGGCATCCACTGCCGCGTCTTCCCCGGCTCCGCGTCGTCCCCTTCCTAGGCCTCGCCGTCATCCACTGCCCTAGTGCTCTCGGCGCGACGTGGTCAACATGGTCAAGGAACGGCTTCCATCGGACGTGGACTGTACGTGGAGAGGCTGACAGCTGGGTCCACGGCCGCAGCAAGGAAGTGCCTCCTTATTACGTGAAAAATAATTATTCCTCCACCTGACAGCGGGGACCCACCGGACGGGCCACCGTATTTCGCCCCCCTGACTGCTGGGACCCACCAGCTACATCTTCGCAGGCAAGGAAGTGCCTGACAGTCGGGACCCACCTGGTCGAAGCGTACGTAGCGTTGTCATTCTGGTCGCGAACGTGTACGTACATACTAGTCGATGGAGAGGTGCACACGTGTCGTAGTAGAGGCGCCCATGTAGCATGTACACGTACGTACAGCGGCCAGGGTGCAAGAAAGAAAATACGGTCACGTATGTGTACATACGGGCGGGGTCTCGAACGCCTACTCGCGCATATGTACGGCCAGGGCTCGTATACATGGCTGGGTTGGAACGGAGAAACAACATCGCCGTCGTGTTCATGAGGAGGCAACAGAATGCGTCGTGTTCATGGGGAGGCAACGGAATGCGTCGTGTTCATTGGGAGGGCTTGGACGGAACAGGCAATGGAAACGAGGCCCGGCATACCGTAGAACGGAGGAAACGGCCTTGTGTTCGACCGGCCACATTCGAAACGGGATCCTGTTCATCGGGAGGGGTCTGGCGTACCGCAAAATAGAGGAAACGGACCTCCTACGGTCGAAACGGGGGTCCTGTTGATCGGGAGGGGTGTGGCGTACCGCAAAACGGAGGAAATGGTGTGTTGGAGTGCTACGGTCAAAACGGGGGTCCTGTTCATCGGGAGGGGTGTGGCGTACCGCAAAACGGGACTCCACGGGATACTGTTCATCTCCACCGTCGACCCCCTCTAGCCTCCATGAGCTACTGTTCATCCACCGTCGACCTCCTCCAGCCTCCACCTACGACTGTTCATCCACGGGCTCCTGCTCATCCAGCCTCCACCGCGCGCTACTCCACCGGCTACTGTTCAACCACCCCTCTCCACGGGCTCCTGTTCAACCACCCCTCCACGGGCTACTATTCATCCTACCATCCACCGTCTACTGTTCATCCTGCCCTCCACGGGGTGGTCCTGTTCATCCTGCCCTCCACGGGGCCCTGTTCATCCAGCCCCAACCGGCTCGATCGATTGGGGTCATGTTCATCCAGAGGCAACACCACGGGGTCCTGTTCATCCACCCCCACCGGGAACTG